>NW_015090977.1:1514980-1550298 GCF_001431845.1 Calidris pugnax | reverse complement strand
TTTTTTTTTTTTTTTTTTTTAATTCCCACAGACCTTCTGAAGGGGAGAAATGAAGAGCTGAAACCAGATCCTTACCTCCGTAAAAGCCCCTCCCTGGAATCCCTGAGCAAACCCCCTATGGCCTTCAGCAGCAGAATGCTCACCTCTACCCCCAGCAGCCTGAAACCCCAAAGCAAGCTCAGGTACCAACTCAGTTTTGGGGGAAAAACAGAACATCGGAAAGATTGACAGCATTACTGGGCACCAAGATGAATGATTTAATCTGGGGGTCCCCTGTCTCCAGTGGATACTCTGCTGGCTCGTCTGTCTGGTTCAGAATTACCACACTGTGTCAGATCTAAATACCAAAATTCAGATTTTAATAACCACGATTATCTGTAAGATCAGCAATCATGACAAAATGAGGATAGCAAGTTGTCAGGAGCCGCTCAATTTTATACAAGATTTTCATGATGTGCAAGTGGTCAACCCCCATTATCTTACTGTAGCTTTGCTTGTTATGGTGAGTTAAAAACTAAAAGCTTTGAGGACTAAGGGAAAGCTGGACACGTAATTTTCTTCGTCTTGAGAAAAACATACATATTTTCCATCATAGTTTCCAACAGTAGATGCTGTAGGGTGAAGACAATGTGGGTGTTTCAATTGTTGGCCTGTAACTGTTCTCTAGGCCTTGACTGCAATACAGCTTCCAGACTTTTCAGTTTAAGAATTCATTATGCAGCAGCTCAACTGGATGTGAATTTGCTGTTACAGATTCTTTAGAGAGTTTCTTTCAATTCTACATCCTAAGTCCTGGCTTTCAATGTGTAAAGCAAAGAGGTTACTTGAAAATTTAATGAGAAAAGCTGATGAAAATAATAGCAGAAATGCTGGGTTATCACATGCCATCGAATATCCATACACTGTTCTTTCAGGTCTTTGTATGCAGTAATACCAACTGAGTTTGTCTCATCTAAAGGCAAACACAGAATGCAAGCTCTGAAAGCTGTTACTGTTTGGTTTACATTTAGGTTCTGTGCTGCTATTCTGCTTTGTCACACAGGTATTGTTTACACACTGGTAAAAATTAAGCGACTTCAAGCGTATTTATCTTCTTCTCCCTTATGCTTCCCTGGATTAGTGTGGAGAGAAAGGACCCACTGGCAGCGCTGGCTCGGGAGTATGGTGGTTCGAAGAGGAATGCTCTCTTGAAATGGTGCCAAAAGAAGACTGAAGGTTACCAGGTAAGGGAATAAGTACATTTTTACTTTTCTCTGGAGATAAATTCATCGCTTTCCTCTAGGTGTGCAGTGAGCTGTGTCACTTCAAAGAGATATGTGTGGGTTTGCGTGTTTACTTCTACTGGGTGTTTCCATCCTCTTCCTTCAGATTTTTTAACACTGCAGTCCCTGATATTACATTGTCATAAGTAATTTGTATACAAACCCCAAAATATTTACTGCATCAAAGGTCACTGATGGTGAGAAACAGTGTGTATTGAAGCAGCAACTTCAATTTGGCATCAATTTTTGAAATCGCGTTCTAGTATTTTTTCTATAGGTGTCTGTGGGCAACATGCTATTGTGAGAGTTTTTTCATTGGTCGTTTCTGTAAAATCAAAGAAATATTTCTTCATGTGGCCTTGACTAAATGCAGTTTGCAGCTTGGGACCCCAATCTTTCTAATCTGCTGCAGTTTAATGGGATTTTATAAAGCATTTTTTGACTTCTTGAGAATGTCTCCTTTCTTTACAGAGTGATTTTCACTGTTAAACAGGCTTAATGATTTGTACAGTTCTTGTATGGCCATGGCTGTTCTTAGCAAGCTCTGGCTAGTGTTTCTCTACAGTTGAGTTGGGCCTTTGGTTCTGCTTGTAACTGAGCTGTAGAAGGCAATTATAGAAAACAGTTCATCCTGTGATATATGCTAGGTGTGCAGGATAGTCTTGGTTTGATATAATGTTGAGATTTTTCTTTCTTAAGAATAATATTGTTTGTTACTTAGAGCAGAAGACAAAAGCAGTTATCACCACATGATATGCACCCTGGAGCAAGGCTTTAATAAAAGCAGAGTCCATCTTTTAAAGTAAATAATAAAATATTTTTTTTCTTCACAACCAGTTCTTTATGAAGCATTAGCTGCAGGGTGCAGAAGTTTGGAAGAAAAGACAGTAGCTTTCCATTTAAGTAAACTGATCTATAAAAGCTTGAGTTGTTTCTTAGCACTGGCATATTCATCTGGTTTACACCAATTTCACAGAAGGACAGGTATCAGGGAAAGCTCTTGACTTTAAATACACCTTAGAATGAAGTCACTGTTGGCTTTTAGCCTCCAGTTCTGTGGCACTGCCTAAAAGACTACAGCACTGTCCCCTGAAATTGTATGCTCTATGCTGTCTTAAATTATTTCATATTTCAACCCATGAAATTCTCCTGGTCTTGGGTTCAGAGGTGTGGAGGAAGGTTCCCATCTAGTCCTCAGAAAATTATTCATGAAATACATCTTTTCCAAGTCTAATTTCTGTTAAGGCAATGAACCCATCACTTGAGTCACGCTTTCTCCCAGTGGTATTATCCTTTTTTGTTTCAAAAGGCACATATGGGGAGTTTCCTCCACTTCTCTTACAATAGTCTGAGTTCACTATTAGAAGTGTTCTCTGAGAGTCAGCCTGTAGTTTTCTTACTCTGATTACACCCAAGTTGGACTAAATGTATTGCTTTTTTGAAATTAGCGTGTGACTTTGCAAATACAGAGGCCTAACCTGATTCTGTAGGTACCAGACTGGCATCAAGAGCATCCCCTCCATGATAGAACAGAAAAGGAGTTTTGTTTTTCTGTGCTGAACTCGAGTAGCAGAGCTGACTGCATATCAGATAGCAGGCCACCCAGGAGGTATGCAAGGCAATCTGGGTCTATTTGTTTTTCCTTTTAGTATTAGTCTCTGGAGGAAAGTATGTCCATGCTTCAGAGGACAGTGGAAGTCTTTGCTGCTGCAATGTTGTTGCTATGTGACTGTCCAGGAAAAAGCTTTGTCGTTTTGGTTCCTGCCTCTGATGAGGCTCTTTTTATGGCTGTCCTCTGTCATTACTCGTTCTAAAGCGGCAGAATGAGTTTTCAGCAGTTTTTGAGAAGAAGCAGGTAAAGCACCGACAAACACTGCGTAATCCAGGAGAGTCCACGAAGCTCAGCCTGTGATGGGGTAGGGGGCCTTGTTACCCAGAGTGTAAGATCTTGGGGCAGAAGTCAGATGAATCAAAGGATAAACACGGTATTGATTTATGGTGAGAGTCTGGCCTTCCTATCTTCACTGCTTCATTTAGAGGCATTATCTCTTGGACATTCTTCCTCAGATTCTCATTCCTGTTGTGCTCTTTGTGGTGCATTCACTAACTCTTCTTGAACTTGTTTTTCCCAGACCCTTGCACTCTTACGATAAGGCTGATATTAAGCTCCAGAGGGAGTTTTTATCATTCTTGAGTACAAAGAATGGGAATGGAGTAAAGAACGTCATCCTCCTTCCTGCCTTAACTACTGCAATGGTGGGAATGAGGTAACAAACTCCACCAAGCAGAACCCGGATGACGTGCGTGACTTCTTTTCCATAGACAATACCCCTGTCTATGAGGTATCATCTGTGCAAATCCCAGTATAATCTGTCATGGTCTTTCTAACCTGGAGCCCAGAACCACAGATAACTTTGGATGCAAAATGTTTCCAGCTCCGTGAGGCAGTGGAATGAGAGAGTAAAAGTCCCGTTGCTTGGCTTCCTACTTTCTTTTTTCAGTGGTAGAATGTGCTGCCTTTGAGGTCGAGTAACAATTCCTGATCTGAGCTGGTGAGGCAGAGGGGAGGTTGCTTTCTGTTTAAATTCTGAAGATACCAGTTTTCATTAAATAGTACAAGCAAAATGGATTAGAATAACTGATACTCTCAGTAGCTGCTACTAGCCACGTCCCAGATTCCCTGAGGAAAGCTGGATTAGTGACCTAGGAGAGTATCTGGGGATAAGACCTAGGGACCAGCACACAAGGCTACACTTTTAAATGCTTTAATCCACATAAGGCTTATACTATAGATAGAAATTTACATCCTGCTTCTGGGATATATGCTTGCATTGACTACAGTGGGAACATTCCCTGGCTTTGAACTTCAGCATGTTCCCCAGGAGGCAATCTCATAAAACAAGAGAGGGGACACTGGAGGGAATTGAGAGAAATGCAACACAAATCAGTAGTGGCCTGGAGGGTTTTGTTTGTTTTTTAAAGAAAGAAATGGCATGAGTTTACAGTAACTGGGGGGGAAACATAAAAGCATCTATGTTTCTCCAGTCTGCTATGTCATTTCTAAGATCCCTATTTAAACAGTGATTTGATATCAAAAAGATATGAGCACTCAGAGTAATTATTTAGAACATGAAAACATAATCACTAGAATGAAAATAAAGAGGAAGATCAGTTTAATGACTAGGAGAAGAGAATATGAAAGAGGGATTGCATAAACTGTGGCATGATTTATCATCTTATTTCAATTGTCATATTTCAATGCCTGGATGAATGTTATCTGGTGTTTTGCCATTGATTTTGAATAACTATGCAGGGGAGGTGCTAAAAAATCTCAGCAGTAAAAAGAATTGTAGTGAAATAAGGCTTTGGGCTCAGTGGCTTTGTGCAAAACTTCCTTGAGGAAATTCTTCAGCTTAAAAAAAACCAACCTTAATCTAATATGTGATTCCCTATAAGAATTATGCACTGGCACATGATCTCTTTTGCCAGACATACATAGACTTTTTCTTCTGCCTCTCTGAATTTGTTGATGTCATGGTGTATAATGTAGGGTGATGAGATGACCAGACTTGAGAACTGATTTTGTAGCTCTGAAATTCAATTACCACAAGTCCTTTAAACCACAAAGCCTGCTGAGAGTAAGTTATTTATGTTAAAATAGCTTTTTCTCTGCTGTCCTGTGGGTTTTTTTCATCTATTTAAAAAGATTATACATCATAGCAACAGTGTGAAGCAGAAATTGGGTGCCTCTTTTCTAATAGGCTCTGTTCTCATGAGTCGTAACTCCTGGAAGCTGCTGAGAGTCATTCTTGTTGCATTATCACCTTCCATAATCATATCATTAGCGGCTGTGGTGTTATTTAAGTGCCCTGGTTCTGTTTGCTCTCTGTGGAGACCATTTGTCAAGGGGCCAAACCTCTCTAGATTAAGTCTATTACTATCCACAGATGTATTGTGAAAACACGGAACATCAAGAGGCACTTAACCCATGATCATTAGAACTGAGGATTATTGTTTCTGCCACATATACCCTCTCCAGAGAGTGAAGGGAATTGCTACCCTGTTAATGAATATTGTTCACTTAAAAGAACTGGTTTTGTGTTTTTTTCCAACCACTACACATCCATCCTATGGCACAGAGGAAAAGAGAATCTGAGACCCACCATGGTTGTGAAAAGAGTCGTTCTTTTTATCAAAGTGATATTTAGTTTAACAGGACCCATTTGGGATCCACTTGTTGAAGAACCACCATCTTCTATAGTAAAGCTATCTGTGCAGTTATCTTAAGTAGAGGAATGCTAAATAGGAGGAGAGGAATGTTCTAGAACTGACAAAGGGAAATGGCAGGTATACCTCTGAAAAGTTTTGCATTTTGTATATACAGTACATTCAAACCACTGCATTATATCATCTCGCTGACTCTGGCAGTGTTGGTACACTAGCTTATGGATAAAGGCAATGGATGTCTTCAGAAGAAGAGGCATTGCTCCCTATCAGCACTGACACCAGTATGAGATGGCTGGTAAAATTTTATTGGTCTTACTGGTATTTCAGGACCAGCCTCAGATCCAATTTTGTACCATCTGGAGGAATCTCAACAGCACGGTGAAAGAACTAACCAGAGCAATCTTTATGTAGCTTTCACGTTGTGCAAGTAGTTCCTGGAGAAATTCCTTTTAATAATTCTGCATAAAATACGCTAGCAACTGTGAGCAAAGCTAGAAGAAAATGATTTATTTGTTTCCATGCCTTATTCGGAGTTATTTGTCTTTGCAGTAGGTCCCAGGAACATTGTGCAGTGTTAGAAAGTATGCTTAGGAGTAAGGAGTATGTAGGAATTATTTTTAGGGCGATGCTCTCTGACATTGTATTGCTTAGTCTAAATTAGCAAACCATTCTGAATATTTGCCTCAAAAGTTGTGAATTGTTTTTAGAAGCATCCTTAAAATACAAATAGGTTTAGGGCTCTGAAATATCCTCATGGAGACTGCAGCCTGCATAGCTTCCAGAAATATGGATTTAAGAGGAGTCTAAATACTTCACCCTTTGTCTTTTCTGTATATATTAATAAAAGTGCCTTTCCCATATAGTGCCTCAGCTATTCAAAAAGAAAAAAAACCCTACCCTGAAGTATTCCTACTATTATGGCTGTTCCAGCCTTGAGAGACAGAAATTGGAAACAAATTACTTCCGAACACAACCTAAAAGTCATTAAATGTAGTTCTGAATGGTTTTACTACTAGAAGTATAAAACTTCATGTATCAGACTGCAAAATTTGGTGTCTGCATAGCACCACGTTCTTCCTGTAGCAAAGATGCAAAAGCTTAGGGAGAAAAATGAAGGCAGTTGCAGTATTTGCTGTTTGTCAAGTAAATATGGCAAGAGACTGGTTGACTGGTGGTTTGGCAGTGGATAATGGTATAAAGCTTTTCACCCTTTTGTATTCAGTTTAAACTCAGACCAATACTGGCTTTTTGTTTATGAATTTGTGGCTTTCTTTTTCTCACAGGAATTTGCATGCCTTTTCTTATTGTACTAGACAGTATTTCCTCCATATCCTCTTGGTTCTCAAGCTCTATTCCATTATATTATTTCTCTCTCTCTTTTTTTTTTTTTGACTCATTTTCTGGCTGGATGAGATCCAGCGCAGATTAAGTGTGGCCCAAAGATGTACAAATGCAGATAGACTGATGAGGACATAACTTATTCCCTGTGGTCAAGTGGTCACAGGGCCAATGCGTTCTCACTGGGGAGGTGGACTCTGCTCTGGGACAGCCAGCCAGGATGGATGCTTTTGGTTGCTGATGCATCAAGCAGGCATGTTCCTGGGGCTGCAGGTTGTGGGGAACTGCTTTATAAGAGATGCAAAAGCTCCCTCATGGCCCATTGTACATTAACACGTCTGTGTTTGACGATATCTTCCTTATTCTGGAAGCGAAGGTTTATATTTAGAAGCAAGAAGTCTGTTACTTCTTTGTACGTCATCAGTGTGGGTGGTTGACATTATCTTTCTACTTAAGCAACTACTGGCTCAATCTTTTAGTGTCAACTGAGCATTTTGCTTTACGCTTCAGTTATGGACCACATAGGAGGTCCACTTGGAGGGTGAACAGAGACTGTATTGCAGATGCCACTGTGGTCCATAGGGCTGGTGCTCAGGCTGGCAGTTCTGGGAAAGAATCAGAGCTGAACAGGGTAAGAACCAGGATCAACCCTCTGAACATGGGCAGAATATAATTCCTGGGACTTGGCTCATAAAGCCAATCAGTCAAACGCTTCCTTTGACACTGATATAATGGAGCTTAGTTTTAAAGCCTTGAGAATCCCTGCACAGCTGTGCACTGTCCTAAAGAAAACAGACAAGAACCAGGCTGTTTCTCAGTCACAAGAGTGCACCTGGGTATGGGAGTGATTCTTTTACCCTTTTCTGTGTTACTTTTTGTGTTTGTGTCAACAAGTAGCATAAAACTGTTTCAATATGTTTCCAAACTGTATCAATCTCTCTCTCCTGTATCAACATTAACCAGATTTCTATCTAAATATTTAAAGAGTTGTGAGAACTAGGGAGGCGGTGGTGCTCTGCAATTCAGCAGTAACGCAGAGGAGTGGATTTGCACATTTTCTGGCCGCCTTTCCAAGTGAGGCCTTTCAAGCAACAAGGATGGAAGGTACATCCCGTCTGCTGCTGTTACACACAGCTGATGTGCAGTCTGGCAGGGCTGGATTCCCACAGTGCTGTGTCCTTGCGTGCTGAAGATCAGCAGCAAAACTAACTCCCAGTTTGTGTGATGTGGGTGAGGAAAAACACTGAACGAAACCCCTCCGGATTTAAATGGCAGGCATCCATTCATTCTGAGCAGCAGTCAGGGCAGAGTCTCTCTCTTCTGGGGAGAACTGGGAAGATTTCCCTATTGCCACACCAACGTGTGTGCCTGAGACGAGAGGCTGATGGCCAGAGCCTGCTGAGCAAGCAGGAAAAAGCTTTCTGTCTTAATATTTACCAATACCATTGATGCAATAAGGTTCTTCTCCGGCAAGCCATGACACCCTGAAGTACCACATGCTGGCGTGTCCCTGCTGCTACGAGAGGGTGTACATGCTTACTGAGAGCTCTGCATCAACAGTACTTGTAAGATTTTGACATTTAGAAGTAGGATATATGTGCAGTGGGTTTTTCCCAGGAAGCTATTAGTATATTCTGTGTGTATCTGAGAAATGGGTGACGTTTCTGGCTCTCTTCATGTTTCTCTGATTTTTGCTGAAGAGGATGATGTTGACTTCAGAGAGACTTTTCCTGTCTGTGCAAAAGTTGAAGAGATTCTTGATAAAAGCTATTGAGAGAGGTGGGATTATCCTGTGTTTAAATAAAAACTGACAATAGGTGGGTCAGGAGTTTTGCTCCCAAGTCTGCTTTGGACCACCTTGGTGATCTTGGCAGTCTTGCATAATACCATTGCCTTAATTTCCCTAGCTGTTAAAATATAGATCATCATATCACCAGATGATGATGAATTTCAGAAATATTTGGGAAGATGCTCTGATAAAAAGGGCAATCTTGAGAGTTTTTAATTAATGAAAATACAGGCTTAAAATTTCAAGATATTCCCAATTCTTATTTCCAGAATAAATGTTTTCTTTTTCTAAATAAAAACACTTAGAGCTGAATGTGTACATGCAGTTTCTCTGTATGTCCCAGCTGGACCCAGAGTTGGGTCTGGAAAATAAATGCAGTAGCCAAATTGTGGCACGTCAGGAATAATCAGGTTGATTACCAGTGTGTGAGCCCCCTTCACAGTGATGCCAATGCATAAACGTGCTTCTCCAGCGTAGCCAAATAACTCCAGCTCTACCTTTTTTCACATAAGGGGCTTTATCCTGTAAACAAATACAAGTCTCTTGATTGGAGGGATAAAATAAACGCCCATGCAGCTCTCTCATGCGTAACTTTCTATCCTGCTGGGTAATTTTAAAAATAGCATTTACATTCTATCCATCCCAAAGTCCAAGACACTTTCCTTGTGTTGCCTGGCTGCAATGACAATCAGTGAAAACACTGAATTGATTGGCCACCAGCTGGAACAGCTCCAAACTGTGAATTTAACTGGGAGAGAGCCGAGCCCTGCTGCCTGTTTCATGAACATCTTTTGCTGTTGAGACCTCTCCCTGCCTTGTCTCCATCCTTTACCATGAGTCTGCTGCAGTCTGCAGCCTACACCACCACCCAGGAATTCCGGGACATGGCTAATCTCAGAACTCTCAATACAGATAATTAGAAATAGCTGTGGGAGCAGCCAGTGTGGTCATTAGCAATTCTGCACCAGGGCTCCAGGCAGGAAGTAGCTGAGCTGCTGTCTTGGACGCAGAGGGGAGCTGGATCCTCCCCCTCTCTCCCTCCCTCCTTCCCCAGAGTATCTGTGTGGTCCTTGGATGCTGCTGCATCTTCACTCTTGCAGTCTTGGGAATGAAGGGACACAGCCCGGGCTGTTTCTCTGTGACATTAATGGATGGAAGTGTTAGTTGTGTTGCAAGCAGGGAGCTGGCTGTCAGCAGGTGGGTGTAACAAATATCGTTTATACCAAAGAGCAGAAAAGAGATGCACAGCAAAAATAAGAACTCATCAATATCTAATGGGCATATTACAATGAGGAGAACTTTTTAGTTCCTGGTCTTGCTGTGTAATCCACCTCTGCCTCTCCAGATACAACTAGCACTTGTTTTGCCCACTCACTGAATGTGACAGTGGTGTAAATTACAGAAGTACCAGTCACAACTGATATATGTCTTTTGTCACCATTATCTCATCTCTGAAGTGGCCTAGAGATGTCCATCGAATTGCTTCTGGTTATTCTAGCTCTCATTTGGTCCTGTACGTTTGGGTAATAAAAAGTCAGCTCCCTGTGAACTCAGCATTATACATCCCCTCTCTCTCATTCAAGTGGAAGCTGATGTGCAAAGTGATAATTTAAGACCCAAATTGAGGAATATGTACAAACACCTGTTTCTTCACTAGCTTAGAGGGAGACCTGTGAAGTAGGTGACTTCTAGTAATGAGAATGTTGTCGTGGGGTAATCTGTGTTCAAAACAACTCATATTATTTGCTAGGAAAGGTTCAAATACATTCATCGTGTGTTATGTGCACTGTGCCAGCAACTACCCTCAACCTTTGTTTGCCAAAATCTGTTTTCGTTTTAAAAAGTCAGTCTTTATATATTAAGATGCAAATAAAACCTAAAAAATGTGAACAAGTGACCTTTGTAGAGGTCATTGATCTCCTCAATACCTCGTGAAGAAAGAGCTGAGCTTAAAGAGTGCACAGATCATTTTAGAATGACTTTACTATTTACCCTGAATGATGTCTCCGAGTCATCTTTGGTCAGATGAGCTTGTTCTGAGCACAGAGCTTGAGAGCATCATGCTACCTATTATTGCCAGTCTGACTCAACTAGGAAAGGTAAAGAAGAAAATTGGTCATGCGTGACTTTTTGGTGTCCTCTCAGGTCTCTGGCTTTTGAGAGACTAAAATAGTTGGGAGCTGAAAAATCTTTGTGTAGAATCCATCACAGTAAGTTTGTGTTAAATCTCCTCTTTTTAAATGTCCCTGCTCCCTGTGACTACTGTAGTCAACTGATATTTGATGCTCTTGCAAAAAAAAAAAAAAAAAAAAAGTAAAAAGGTCATCTAATACCTTGTCTATGCTCAGAAGGCTCATTAATTCACAGGTACTGAAGCAAATGATAAATGGTAAACTCAAGGCAACATCCGTGGCAGCAGTGGGGCAAGGTTTTCGTTTTAAAAAGTCAGTCTTTATATATTAAGATGCAAATAAAACCTAAAAAATGTGAACAAGTGACCTTTGTAGAGGTCATTGATCTCCTCAATACCTCGTGAAGAAAGAGCTGAGCTTAAAGAGTGCACAGATCATTTTAGAATGACTTTACTATTTACCCTGAATGATGTCTCCGAGTCATCTTTGGTCAGATGAGCTTGTTCTGAGCACAGAGCTTGAGAGCATCATGCTACCTATTATTGCCAGTCTGACTCAACTAGGAAAGGTAAAGAAGAAAATTGGTCATGCGTGACTTTTTGGTGTCCTCTCAGGTCTCTGGCTTTTGAGAGACTAAAATAGTTGGGAGCTGAAAAATCTTTGTGTAGAATCCATCACAGTAAGTTTGTGTTAAATCTCCTCTTTTTAAATGTCCCTGCTCCCTGTGACTACTGTAGTCAACTGATATTTGATGCTCTTGCAAAAAAAAAAAAAAAAAAATAGTCATAAGGTCTCTATCTAATACCTTGTCTATGCTCAGAAGGCTCATTAATTCACAGGTACTGAAGCAAATGATAAATGGTAAACTCAAGGCAACATCCGTGGCAGCAGTGGGGCAAGGAGCAAACAGAACCTAGGAATGTGATGGGAAAGGGGGTTCCTTTGTAAACAGGAATGAGGCAAATGGGATAACCTTTAAAGAGCTGGCACGGGTTCCTTATCATTTCACTGTGCTGTAATTACATAATTTAACAGCATTTGCATGTGGCATTTTATGTTATTGGAGCAATGTTGTTTCATACATGTATAATCAGCAACAAGATGTGTGACTTACTGACATAGCTGATAGAAACATTCGGAACATGGACGATGGGGATAGAAACAGAAAGTTTCAAAGAAAGGTTAAGGCAATTCTTATGGAGACTGCAGCTGCCTGAACCATTTGAACTAGGGGATATTAATACAGCCTGGAGGATAGAAGGTCATTTGGCTTCCTTTTCAATCTTGGCTAGCCACTTAATCTCTATACAATAACCAGTATTGCTGTTCCACAAGTTATTCTGGATTTCTTTTTTTTTTCTCAGTCAATAGGCATTACTTTTTATTGTGTATTCCATTTAAGAGAAAAAGATTTCAGAAAGAAAGAATTCAGAAAGCTTCCTGGTAGTAGCTTGGCTAAATGTGATATGCAAATCTCTTTAGTCTTGCAGCAACCCATTGAAAATAGCTGTGTGCAATTGTCCGAGTCATCTGAGTGCACCCTGTAATTACAGAAGAATCTGGGCAGTCTTTAATTTTAGGCATTCATGCCCTTCATCCGTGTTAACTGGACCTGACCACATTTCTAATTCACCCCTATTTCCAGTAGATTGCCCAGATGTTTCATATCTTTGCTGGAGCGTTTTAGAAGAACTGGAGTGGTTTGTTTGCTCAGAAGGTTAGGTCATGCTAAGGAGCCCTTCTTCACTTGTATTGCTTCAGAGGAAGTATTTAGAGCTTGCCTATCCAGAGCTTGAAGTTTGTGTGTGTCCTTTGATAGAACCTTTTTGGCTGAAGTCCCCTAACATGTCCCCAACCAATTAGGGTGTAATGAATCCAAATTAGATTTGCGGTTTCATGTAGCTATTGTTAAAGATGGGTGGGGTGTGGGTAATCTTTGGAAGTTGCCTCTCAAGGTACCTTCATCAGATTTTGCATTAGAAAGGTCGGAGTTCAGATTTGCGGAGATGTGTCTCATGGAAAAGAGGTTCCTGTTCAGATATCTGTGTTTAAATATAACCACTTAAAAACACTGAGCTGTAAGATTTTTTGGTCTGTGGAGGGGATGTGAGTCTCCGGTTAGTGATAAGCAGGAAGGATTGCAGAAAGCTGAGCCAGTTAAGGGGGAGCTGCTATTAAAAACAAGGCAATTCCCTTTGGTTTATTCAGTATATTTACTTTAACTGGTTCTGTCTTCAGTATATTCAGTTTAGATTCTGTAGGGGCTGTGCCTCAGTAATTACCCGCTCTGGCTTGTTCCTGGTGTTCTGTACCAATGACTTCTGAGAGGCAGAAGGGCTGCTTGTACGCTGAGGGAGGAGGGTGAGAAGAGTGATGCTGAGGTCATATTTATTGCAAGCTTTCTTCCACAGAGTTCCAGGCTAGCTGATTCATTTCTATAATTTATAATTCTGGGTCTTATAAAGAAAATTATGACTCAGCTGTGAGCTCAGTAATATGTGTGTAGTGGGAATATCTTTTAACATACTCAGGCTGTAATGAAGAGCCTGTGATGTCATTGTTGCTTTTTACTGAAGCCTTGGAGTCAAAGATCTAGTGAAATCTAATGGGGTGGTTGTTTTTTCCTCAGATAAACAAGAAATTGTTTTTAGTGAGAACAGATCACACAGATTTCACTGGGTGTCTTTACTGTGGCTCTCAGAGTGCTCTGTTATCTGCAAGCAAAGGTCCTGTTCCTGGGGTGGGGGCTAAGGTTAACGACTTGCAGGTGTTTAGTGTCTCTTAGACTTGGCCTGACACTAATATCATAGATAATACGTTTGCTCTCTAAATAACATTGCCTGGATGGGGTTTTTTTTTTAACTTTGCTTAATGTTAGGTACTTTAAAATTCATAGAAATGTACCATACTGGGTACTATGGCACTTTCAGATAATCACGCTCCCCGGTGTGCTTCCAGATTCCAGTCTCTTAATATTCCCAGTGCATGTACAGTAGTTTGCTCATGACCTTTCATTTGAAGTGAATGAACTATTTTCACTGACAAGAAGCCTGGGAACTACACTGGAAATAGTTTAGTGTAGACACCTCGATGCTCTACCCAGTACTCTACCACTGTCCCAGCAAACCTTGACCCTTCACATCTTTCCGTGCTCCACTTTGCCACTCCACACAGGGTATGTGAAGATGGTTATGTTTTCATACTATAAAACCACCCCTCTTCTGGCCTGACTTTCACATACTTTCAAGATTTTCAACTACACCACCCCCATCTCCCCAATTATTTTCTTACCAGCACCACGGAAGACCCAGGTCAAGTGCTGAATAACATGGAGGTGACATGTCTGCTCCAAAGGAAGCTGGTAACCCCAGGCACTGCAGGCCTAAGCTACTCGGCACCCCTTGACCTGTGGGCTGGGGGTTAATCTCTGGTGTAGATGTCTTCAGCAGTGTGGATCCACTGATGGAGTGCCAAAGATAGACATTGGGCTACTAGTGACCATGAGACATGCTGTGACAATAAGGTGGCAAATTTTTCACCTTTCCGAATCACAGAATCATGGAATTGTTGGAGTTGGAAGGGACCTTCTAGGGATCATCTAGTCCAACTCCCCATGAGCACAACAACTCACTTTGATCTGCAGTGTCCCTATTTCATCTTTGTATTTCTCCCTGTGTTCATACTACATGCACTCTGATGGCCTGTCTTCCTCCTAAAGGGTACCATCCTGTATAGATTAACTTCTAGGTCTCTCATGAGAAGCCACAGGCTGTTTTTCAGAGCTTGGGGTGAGGGTTCTGCAAACTGGGAGAGAGGGAAATCACCAAGCTCTCCAGCCTGCAGCTTGGAAGTGTACAGTAACAACTGGCATGTACACAAATAGCTCCCACATACTCATGGGCTGTGTGTTGAGGAACAGAGAGGTGTGGCAGAAAGACTGAGACAGGTTCCACTGCCAAAATAATCAAGAGAAGTGAATAGTTTCCAAGGTGTTCATTCCCTAAATTGTTTTCCTTTTTTTTTTTTTTCTCCTGGCTTCAGTGGAGCCAAAGATCTTCCGAGAAATCTGTGTGCCTCTATTTTGACTTAATTCCTCTTGGTGTGGTGTGATGGGGAGGTATTACAAGTAAAGCTGCAGTGTAGCAAAACACAGAAGATCACTTTTCATTTACCATGTCCTTATATCCCAAATTGAAAAGTAGTTAACACAGAATCCAAGTTTAAATGCCAGAGACAGGTTTGTACCATGTATGAAAAGGAAATTCGTTTGTATAGAGGAAAAAACCCCCACAATTCATTGATGCTTATTGGATGTGAAAATGGCAACTAAGAGTTTTGAGTAGGTCTAAGTGTTTGTTCTTGTACTATTAACTGAACAGTTGAGTTGAACCTTTGAACACTCATTTTAGATTTGCATTTAGGACAAAAATTCCTATTTGAGTTTGTTTTCTCTGTTGACCATTACACACCACTTTGCGCTTGATTTTATATGTAGTATAAATTTTGCCAGCAGAACCCCATCCTTGAACTTTTTGTTTGTAAGACTTGGATCCAAGAATTACCAAAAATGACTGGCTGGACAATGCCAGACTGGAGATTTGAGGAGTTTTGTACCTAGTTCTGATTTTATTGTAGCTATTAGCACTTCTTATAAATCTAGATATTGTTAGATGGAGGGAGGAGAAGAGTTTTAGGCATAGTAAAAACTACAAAGACAGGTAAAATTATCAAACTGATGCTGCGCTGGTGAAATACTGTAGGAAGGAACAGTTTTCTATCTTGTGTGTCTCTCATAACGGCATTATGAAAATGAGGATGGGATATAATGTTCTTACACAAACATGACTTGCCTTCTTGTCTGGTTCTGTTGCTTTAACAAAGGCTTTGTTTGTTCCTGTTTCCATGGCCTTTGGCGGGGGGAAGGACGACCTCCATTTTCCATTTCTCTCATACAATATACAATGAGAATATTGGCATATGACAGTAGGCTATTTGCTGATAAAATATATTGGCCTCAGTAAGAACACCTCTGTAATTTGTCAGTCAGTCCTTTCCCACTGGCTCCAGATTGATAAATAGTGATTTGTTTATCTGAAACGTCAAACCAGCAGAGTAATCCAGCTTCAGCCTATTCCATAACACAAAGCGGGACCTCCACGGTGCAACTTTATCCATAAGGCAAAGCCAAACAGCTTTCAGAGCAAAGTACATTTTTTTTTTCTTGTGATGATATTCAACCACGAGTTTGCTTTTCTTCTATCTCCATTGACAGATGTTAATAGATCAAAATGCAATGTGGTGGCTGGTGCGGTGCGGTAATGTCTGCTGCTGATGGCCTGCTTTCTGAGCCCATTAGATATGTAGATTTATTACACCTAGAGTATTTTAACCTGAAATATCCTGTAGTGCTTCAATTTGAGTCATGTTTGGTTATGGCTATTTATTACTAATCTGAAATCCGGTCTGACTGGACGAAATCCAGGTTGGACAACTAATCAGTGAGGCATCGTAAGTGAAGAGCGTACGCTAAAATACTTCCTGTCTGGGTTTTAGTGCATCTGCATTAGCTTTTGTATGAGAGATGCAGTAAAAGCTTTGTCTTTGGGGGAATCTTGAAAGAAACTAGAAAATAGCTAAATAAAGAAAATGAAGTGGCAGAGAGTCTGAGCTGAAGTTCAGCACAAGGGAAGATGTGGCTGGTGAGAATGGTTTGAGGGTAGCTCCATACCTTCTGTAGGGTAGAGATGCTGCAGTACCATCGTGTCCCGGAGCTTTCCATGCTCCAGCAGCTGTTACTTTTCTAAGCAGTATCACTGAGTTCACTGTTTTGTTTTTAGCTGGTATTTGGAACTACAGCAGCTACTACAACAGCAAAACTTAGCCAGCAGAATTCCTTGGTGTGCTGGTGTGGCCAGTCAGGGCAAACAAGAACATTTGAAAGGTCACCTTGTTCACAGGATCAGAACTGGGCCACAAGTGTATGTTTAGAGCTGTGCCTCGCAAGAGAATCCCTGTGAAGAGCCCCGAGTGCAGTCTGTACCCCAGTAGCCTTCGTATTTTAAAGGAGTTCTTTACATGTGGGCTGGTTTTAAAATACCAGTATCTGTTTCTGTAATCACTCCAATCCACCTGTTGAACATCACACATTCTGAACTTTGGTTGTCATGAGTGAGGAAACTGGGCTCCTCCTGCCTCTGAGCACACCCTGATAATAAGTTACATGACTAGCAATGAAGAATTCCAGCATATTAGCAACAAGAGAAAGGAATATGGGTTTTGACCATTTAAACTCTCAACCATATTAGACTATTTCCTTCAGTATATTTCCTTTTCACTGCCCTCCTGTTGGAGCTGGCAGTGGTGGGAGCTGCTACAGACAAGTCAGAGATCTTTCTAGCTCGGTTGAGGGGTTTCAGTTGGATGTTTATTAATATATCCATGCTCCCTGAAACATTACTTCCTCGAACAAACGCAGCCTTGTTGTCACGTTAGAAAATGGGTGAAGACAAGGTTTAAAGGTTTCTGTTTGTTTCTGTTTTACTAGGATCTCGTATTGTATGTGTTATCAGTGATGGAGCCACTTTTATTTGTCAGTGATTCTGGTAGTAGGAGAGTGAGCACCAGGAAACCTCTGTTCTCTCCTCACCTGCTTATTTTGTGAATTAGGGTAGATGGTTAAATTCTGTATCTCAGACTTCCCATCCTTCGTCTGCCTTTTAAGTGCTCTGTGATGCTGCATTGATAAAGAATCTGAGAATGCAGACATGGGTTTGTGCAAATGATTGCAAACTGGGCACATCTGCCCAGCTCTTGGAAAGGTGCCCATTCAGCTGGTGGTGTTGCCAAGTTTGAGCCTCCCTCTCACATACAAGTAAGCACATTCTTTAGTTAGGGCTCAAGGACTATGTTACTATCTCAACAGTTTGATGTCACTTTGGATAAGGGGATGAATCAAATCATAATTGTTAATTACACGTTCTCATTAAAGCATGTATCTGCTGTGAAATATCAGCAAGATAACAGTGGTCAAATACACTGATTACGCTGTCTCATCATTCTACAAATCCATCCTTCTGTTAACATGTCCAGAGACAAGGAAGCATGAAATCAATTACAAACCACCATTTTAAAATATCAATGAATTGTATTGTAGGTGCTGGAGAAATCATATTTCTGCCATTCTGTAATTGAAAGGGACCAGATAAAGTCCTTCCTCTTGCCAGCGCAGGAAAATTGCAGCAGCAATTTGTATTTCTCACCTTCTAGAAAGCCAATGCTTTTCTCTTTGGGGCCTGTTGTGAAAAACATTTAACTCTTTAATGATCCCTTATCCAGGACTTTGAAACTTGCCATCTTGTTTGGTATCTTTCTACTTGAGATGAAAAAGAAGGGGAAAATGGAAATTGTAAACCTATGTTCCTTTATTACTCTGAGTTTTTGTTTCATGACTGCATAAAATCTATTGTTTGGAGATTTTTTTGTTGTTGTTGTGTAGCAATATTCAGGGATGATGGTTCATGCTTTCTCTTACAGAATATTGATATTACCAACTTCAGCAGTAGCTGGAGTGATGGGCTTGCCTTCTGCGCTCTCCTGCACACGTATTTGCCTGCACATATCCCTTACCAGGAGCTCAACAGCCAGGATAAAGTAAGTCCATGGATGAAGTAAAAACCTGGATTTACGTCAGACAGCTAGTATCTACTACAATAAGAATTATACTATATACAGTAATGCCTTATATTAGTTAACACCTCTTCAGAAACCTTTAACTCATAATAAAGATAGAATCTCAGTGGGTTTTTTTGCCCGGTTGTAATGTTTCACAAAAATTTATTTGTCAAAAACAGAGGGCTGTAGCTTGGGCAAAAGCAGATGAGCTATTCAAAGACAAAGAACTTGTTTATGAGCTTACCTTACTAATAACAAAAACGTGTCTATGTGAAAGTATTGAGTCTAGTGGTTTTTGATTTTCAAGTATACCTGCTCATTTAAACTTACCTATTAACCAGATGCAAGGGGTAGGATTCAGGGATCATATTTTGATGATAATCCTTTTGAACTTTTGTTTTATTATTACAGAAGAGAAATCTGCTGTTAGCATTTCAAGCTGCTGAAAGTGTAGGCATCAAACCCAGCCTGGTGAGTAACCTTCTTTTAGCAAAGGAAGATTTGCTACATACAATGTTCCAAAATCTTTATTGCATCCGGTCAATCAGTCCTCTCGTACTGAAAATGTTCCCATAGTGCTAGGGAAGGCTGCACAACCATCTCTGAAAGCTCAGTGTTAGGACAACTTTGTTAAAATGTTTTAAAAAAACCTTGCTAAAATCAACAACATGATGGCAAGGAAGAGATAAGTTTAATATGGAGGAAAAATATTATGGAGTTCATGAGCTAAATACAGAACCAAAGACATGCATCAATTTAAATGAAGTTATATAGAGAATTGATCTTTGATTGCAGATGGAAGAAATCTTTTCAGAATGCAAACTGTATACGGCCCGTTAGCTGGTTTGTTAACGAGTTTCAGAATTGCACTAGACCAGTAGATCATTCCCATGGACTTTTATACCGTATGTGCCTTTAAGGAGCTCTGGAACAGAAGCAGTTGTGATGTTCAATGGCCACAGCTACTCAGAGGACCCAGCGATGTTCCCAGTGGTGGTGCTTGACTAAGGTTTGACCATGTGTCTCCTATGCAGGAACTCAGTGAGATGATGTACACAGACCGGCCAGACTGGCAGAGCGTGATGCAGTACGTCGCCCAAATTTACAAGTACTTTGAGACCTGAAAAGCAGAGCAAGAGGTGGACAGAAGTGGGGAAGAGAACAAAGAATGCTACAGATGCACTCGATCACTTTAAAAATCCACTTGCTCCTCTTCCACAACCAACCTAAGCTCTTAGTTTGAAAGAAAGCTCTTCCATGATTTTGATTACGTCTGGGACTGCAACCAAATAAATACCTATCATCCATCTATACAAACCAAATTCATCTGTAATTTTATTCCCAGGTGGAAATTGCAAAGCGTTTTCAAACACGCATGGGATATTTCTGAAGAGGATCCCTCGTGCTAAACAATGTTTGCCTCAAACTAGACTCCACCAACAGGAGACCTGCTACAAAATGAAGTTCTAAATCAATGTGGACTATGCTGGCACTCAAGGGGGGCTGGGAGATTAATATTAAATACAAAAGCTCACAAAAATGCTCTTCTTGCCAAAACATGCTTAACTCATCCCAAAATCCATGTTGTTTTCTTGCCTCCATATATTTTATAAAACATCATGACAGATGCACACGATTGTGGAGAACCTTAACCTGAGTTATTCTCAGCCTCTGACCCAGTAAGTGTTCTAGTTTGCTTGTCATAGCTTAACCAGCAGGATAATAAACAGGATCATTTGTAACTCAGAAACCACGCTCTGTTCCATCACCAGTTAGTGAAAGAACTCTAAAAAGATCCTGTTAAGTGCTGGGACTTCATGTCAGATCAAACAGAGCTTAATCTCTTTGAGGAAAAATAGCTTTATTACTACAACTTCATTACTTGATTACTGCGGGAAGCCAGAGCCTGGTTTCCCAGCTGACTGTGCAGGCACAGTTATTATAGGAATATTGCAAATGCAATTTATTAGCTTCAGTTTGCAAGGTACCGGTAATCAGGTGATGACTCTCTAAGCAATACAGTGACATCTCAGTAGTTCATATTTTTGTGGATTGAGTGGAGTAACTTCTTCTCTGTCGATCCTGTATAATCAGCACAGATATGTAATTGCTGTGCAGAGGGTTGAATCTCAAGACAGCCTTTGCCCTGTCCAATGAACTGTGATGTTACCCTGTAAAGGAACACAGCAATATTAGCACCAATGGAAGTTGCAACTTCACTCCACAAGTTACAAAGAATGTAACCGGAACTCCTCTCTGTGTTACGGAAATCTCTAAGGCGCCAGAGAAGAGCTTTCCAGCTCAATAATGCTGTTACTAAAATGTCTGAAAGGTACTGATTAATTTCCATTATACCATTTCTCTTATTTCACTTCATGAAGTTAAAGTTTCTGTTTGTCTCCAAGGATAGCAGGATCAAACAGGCTGCTTAATTCGTTCTAGGAGCAGGTCTTGGAGACCATGCTTTGTACAGGACCTCATAGAAGGCTGCCTCGCTGCTTTAGGTCATGCTGGTAGAAGAAAGTTGTTGTTTAGTTAGTGTGTTTAACCCTGTGGCCAGACTTGATGCTTTGTGAATATTAATCATAGGAGCTAGGGATGATTTCTTTATTAGAAAAAAATAGTAGTGCGTGCTCACTGCTCTTAACTCCTGAAAAAAAGGCTTGTGAAATATAAACAAGAGATTTCACAGAAGAAACTTGGTTTCAGGTTTTCTGGGGCTTTGCAGATGGCTGATCTCGGCCTCTGGCTTACCCACAGTGCTTTGTTGTTTTGGTTTTTTAAATACTATTTAATTAGTAAACAACCTATTTCAAACTTTGGTTTTCTCACAGCGAAATGCAGGATTAAGGAGTAGATGACAGTGCCCAAGGTCAGTGAGGATACTGAACAGAAAGGAACTTGGGGGAATGCAGTATATGCCTATTCTGCAGAGGAGAAAAGCATCACTTGCTCTTAGTTTGTCTGACATTTATTCTAAACTGTCACCCCCAGGAAAGTCTCATTTCAATCTTTAGAGAGTCTGTGTGATAAAAAAGGACACTGGCACGCACTTACAGTGCCCTTGCACTCTTTATGTCATCCTATACTGTGAGAAAGCAGTTGTAAATGCTGGCCAGTGTAATTTCTTTGCAAGTGTGAGTGCTTTCTAAATTGAATTAACTCTCCAGTATTTTTCAGCACATACTCTGCCACCCCTAGAGAATGCAGGAGGAGTTGCTCTGAGCGGATACCAGTCTCCTGTTATGTGATAAGATGGAAGAGGGAAATAGCTGCCGGCAGAGTTCGTTTGGGAAGGCGGTCACACTGCTGGGCTCCGTTGCCTTGTGGATGCAGCAGGCTCTTTTCCCTTGAGGCATCCTCTGGCAGAGATCCCAATTCCCTCCGACGGGCTGCAGTTCAAAGCGTAGTGAAGTCAACACAGAAAATTCCATATTCCTCAGTGGGCTTTGGATTGGGCACTTGCAGGGATGAGAAAAACTGTTTTAATTCCCAGCGTCTGGTAAACATTTCAAAGTCAGAGGGCTCTACTTGTTCTAAAAAAGAAAGATGATCTTAACCCTCTGGTCACTGGAAGTGTGTGTTCCATGTGACTGTCAGATGTACACGACATATGTATGTTATCTAATGTGTCAGTAACACTTGCTTCAAGCGTGTTTCTGACATTTATTCTAATCTGTTTCTCGAAGACTTACTGTAACTTTACACACCATTCTGTCTGATCTAGCAGCTTTTTTTTCCCAAATGATTTTTGCAAAGCAACATTTCTGTCATATCCTTGCAGCTTCATTCTCCCATGCCCCCCAGTAGCATAGACCAAACACTAATTCTACCCAACTCTAATGGTATATTCTTTAAAACTTTTTACTTATCTAGGAGTTAGAACAAGGAGCTTCTTTCCTTGGGGACACCAGGGAAGAAGATACTCTTTCACCATTTGCTCAATGTTACTTTTCAGTCCTCAAACCTGCAAAACTTCTCATTTTGAAATGCTGATACTTTGAGAGATGCTCTTCGAGGTTATTTTTTGAGGTTAAGAATATTGTTTATTTGTTCATTTAACTGTTAAAACACGTATTTTTTCCTTCCTTTTGAACCTTGCAGTTACATTTCTAGACCCGGATTTTCAGAAATTACTGTTGTTTTTTCATGCTGCCATAAAATTTGAACGTGAATTTAAATTTACCCCACACGAGATGCTACAGACCAGCATGATTTTCAGAAAATCTACAGGCCCTGGTAAGACATTTCAAATTTCAACTGCAAAATTAAAGTTTTAGCTGCCTTTAAAATTAGACAGTTTGCTAATTAAGTTAAGCTAGAGGGCATAGGGATAGTCTGCATAGAAGTTCTGAGAATCCCCTGAAAATACCCTAGGAAGGAACACGTGATGCTATGACATGGGTGGTGTAATGTGTTATATCAATAACAGTTTGCCTAAACTGCCTAAATCCTTTCTGACTTTGGCTCTTAGGAGTAATGGATCTTTCCCTCATGCAGGTGGATGAAATCTCTTTACCATGTCACCAGATGCTCCCTAAATATACAGTCACTCTCAAACACACCTGCACATGCCTCTGTGTGTGTGTACTCGGGTAGTCCGTTGGACTACAAGAAACCAAATATTTTGATTTATTTTGGATGAGCATGTGAGAAGAATGGTTAGGATGGGGATTTTGGTGAAGTTCCATGGAGGGATATCGCATCATGTGGCGGTTGTACTGTAGCTGTTAGGGAGGAAAGGAGATTAGAGCATGAAAAGTATGCAATCTGCCTCCCAGAATTTCTGGTGAGTCATAGAAAGTACAAGTTGTTTCATGACTGTGGAAGGTACAGAGGCGTTGAGAAGCGAGCCCAGAGTCAGCCCTCTAAGAAGGTTTCCTAGAAAGGCTGATGAGCTGTTTCTGAAAGTGCACAATGAAACTGAGCAGAGTGAAAGTCCAGTGTGTGAGGAGAGGAACATGTGTGGGACATACGTACCTGGGCCTTTGTGGCCAGCAAAGGACACCAGCTTGAGAGGCCTTACTGAATGTCATCCTGAGTAACATTTCTCCTAAGGGTGCAGCCTGGGGTGGACCTCAGAAGATGAGGAGGGAAGAGAGCACAGAGCTTGCTGCCTTTGCCAGGTTCCCCTTCCTGTGCCTGTGACAGTCGAGGAAATGCAAAGGGGACAAAGATTTCCCAGCTCTTCCTGTGCTGCAGCAAGGCAGCTGTACTGAGCAGAGTGATTTTTGACTTAGACACGTTCTCCGGTTTCCTCTCAGTGAGATACGTTCTCTTTGAGTTTTGGCAGGTTTTCTTTTTATAATTTGAAGTTGGTTTTTACAGGTTTTCTCTATTCCTTTCTTATTTTGTAAGCGCAACCAGTTACGTGCAAGTTTTCTGTCCAAACCAACCAAGTGCAGGCTGGCAGAGTGATTGGTTCTTCCCTGTTCGATTCCTGGCCTGGAATTCCTCAAGATCTACCTTTTTGCTTCGCTGACTTTCCCTGCTCCTTGGCAATGCAAATGCAAGTGTTGACTCATGAGTTTTTTGGTACCTCCCTCTTTCTGTGCTTATGGTACCGGGTCTTCCAGCAGGAAGGGTCTGGCAGAGCCAGCTGTTTGCAAAGCTGTGCCTGGTGCATCTGATAAACGTCAGAGTCTCTATGGGATGAGATTATGCATTTTCCTATCAGAAGAGGGCTTTTTGCCTAAAAAGACTCAGGGCACTGAGCATTAAGACGTTTTTTAAACCCAGCAATAACTTCTACTATGCTAGACTATATTGGTTTTTACCAACTCCAGTGCCATTTAGACTCATTCACCAAAATGGTGTAGAATCAAGCTTTTAACCGAGCTGCAATTAACATTTTTCTCAGCTGATGGTCTCTACATTTTTAACTTACACGTGTGCCAAGTTCCACTGGGCAGTGCTGGACACAGTGTTTTTATTGATTGTTGGTCCAGACTGGAGTTTGTCATATGGGATAATCATCTCTAACAGTGAAGTACTTTTAGCTTTCTCTATTGGGTACAGATGTTACATCGTAATCTAATTTATACAAAGAGCACATTAGAATGTATATACTAGGCATTGCCAGATTTGGACATGCTAATATTTAAAGATTAACATTATTAAAATGTATGATGCAAAAATCTGTGTAATATTTCTAATAAATCTTTTTCTGTTTCTGATGTTTGTTATAATGTTTCAAATATCTACATACAAAACAGATTCTCTTGCATTGTGCTAGGTAGCGGGAATTGCAGGAGAGTTTTAAAAGATACTAATGGTTCATTGATTCTCCTACTCTGGTAGCAAAGAAAATTTGGTCAGAACTTGCATTTCATAAATACATCCATTTCCTTTTTTTTTTTTTTTAATAACTTAGATTCATTTGGATGCCTTTCGGAAGATTATCTTGGGGATAAAGGAGTGCAAGAGAGATGTCAATTTCTGAAACAAAGAGTATTGAGGAGACAGTAGGATATCATCCCAGTGCAAGGGCAAGGAAAGAACACAAGAAAACAATATGTTTCTGCATTAGGAGCTCTTAAAAAAATAGAGGATTAAGAAAGAAGTAGTCAAAAGGTGGAAGCAAGGACTCGTGACTGGAGTAAGTATAAAAATAAGTCAGCAGTAAGCTAAGAGGCAAGATGAGTTCCAGCTCTGAGTAGAGTCCACCTGGTAGATAGCAACAGGACACTACATGGGATGCAGAGGAGGAGCAGAGTATGTGCATAGCGCTGGAAAGAGATTCCTCTGCTCTTCTCTGTCAACAAACATCCAGACATAAGAGCCTGAAATCCTATGGGTGTGACCAGAGCTGGCATCATTCTGTGCCCTGCAACAGAGAGGACTAACAGCTGCTGACCTTTAGAAAGGAAGCCAGAGCATCCTGACTGAGCCCACATCTTGCAGACTGAACATCACCATGTGCCTGGTGACACTGATAGGGAAAATGAAGTTTGTGTTGGAATATCAGGCAGGACTGAGTTACAGAAAAGAGAGCAAAAATAATAATTCCTTGTCAAAATCAGAATGCAAGGCAATGACCCTTTATGATGACATTCTCTGTGGAGTAAAGGAGGGCTTCCTAAATTCTAGACTGTATCCCTGGATAGAATTCCTTTTTCTAGCCTGCACAAAGAGGGCTGTGGAGACCTGTCTTTGCTGCTGAGGAATTCAGCCCCATGGATGCTGTGCTCCAGCCACTGATTTACATACAGGGCTTTCAAAGATGCTGAGATCAAATTCCGGAATACTTTTCACAGAGGCTGCTGTTATCTCATGAGGAAGTGGCAGTGCTAGAACAATCAAAAGCACTGAGTCAGCAAAGAAAACAAGAAGATAAAAGGAATGGCTATTTAAATCTCTTCAAGCCTCTCAGGTATGTTTATGTCCAGCTGGGTAGATGAAACCTTATGGGAAAAAGTTCTCATTTACATAATCCAAACTATTTTGCCTTTCCCCACCTAAGTATCGTGTTTCAGCCCTGGATTTTTAATGCTGGGCTGATCCTTCCTTGTGACAATGGTGCAGGCAAAGCAACGTTGGTTTGATGATTTGTCTGGTGTTTGGGTAGCTTTATCTCCTGAACAAAATATAACCCCATGAAATGGCAAACTAGAGTTCCTAATTTTTTCAAGCCTCTACTGCACTTTATTTTGAAGGTTTGCTGTACCCCACTTAGAAAGCACTAGACTCAATATTTGCACCTCGGTTGTCTTCTGCAAAGGAATTCCCAGAACCAGCCCTGTCTTGCTGGCTGGAAATCTCACCATCACCAGGAATGCAGGCTCTATTATGCTTGAAGTGTAAAGAGCAAGACTCTGAATACTTAACTTTGGTATTGTGTGACCTTGGAATAAGGCAGTTCATGTCTGTCTATCCAAATTCCCAATCCTTCATTGATCTATTTTGTCTTTTTTAACTATAAACCTTTGGGGCAAGATCTGCGTTTGATAGGATTTTATGCAGACCCCAACCACAAGCTAGAGTTAATACGCAGTATTATAATAGAACTAAATAATATTCAGACCAGATTGGTTCTGTAATGCTGTTTAGGGGTGAAATCCTGGTTGTCTATTCTTGCTCAGGGAAGCTGTGATCTATCCAGATTCCTCACCTGTATTTGTGACACAAATAGAAATTATCCTGTAACATGAGCTGGTTACAGGTTGGCATTCAAAGCTGTGTGTGACTGACTACCTCATTTCCATCTTTCCTGTGGCCAAACTAGATCCTGGCTGACAAATAAAGTTGGTAATTTCTGTCTGCATGTTATAGTAATGGCAATAAGTGAGGGGGTTTAGGTGTTTGGGGTTTTTTTTCCATGAACCAAACTGTTAGCTGTGCTTGTAGGAGATCATCCTTCACATCTGGTAGCACCCAGCAATTTTTTTGTTGGGGATAGACCCTTTAGTCCTGAGATGTGGAAAGGCAAAATCCTTTCTGCCTTACAGATCAGTGAGCAACAATTTTGGTCCCATTCTCTGTCTAAAAAGATATATCAATCTCCTGAGATGTTGCTGTTAGTTAATCTGTTCTTTCTGCTCTATGGAGGTACCCAGTGGGTAGCAAGATACCTGTTACTGTGGCTACTTTAGTTCATGTTTGCTTTGGTTTTAAACAAATGATCGAATGAGATCTCTGTGTTGGCTCTTTAGAAACCAGTCCCCGAAACCCTTGCTTGAACTGTGATTGCTACAAAACACAAAGTCGTGCTGTCACAAACTGTGACTCCAAAGCTTCAGCCAAACAACCACTCATAAAAAATATTTACGTTAAAATGGGTGCCCTGCTCTGCTGCTTGACTTCAGCGGGTACCCAAGCTGTGCCAGTGCCTTTGCCAGGGGAACTATATGCTGGGAAGCAAGTGAAAATTAACAGCCCGGCAGTCAGGATCTAGTCAGAAAGGTTGTAAGACAGTTCTTGCTTTTGTCAGAATTTTCTGTATTCAGCCATTTGCAAATATTATTGTCTGTGAATTGTTATCTTTCAGAAAATAGATTCTCCTTAGGAACAACTGATTCCAAAGCCCTGCTGTCTCTTGCTGTCGGACTTGGTGTTTCCATTACTGAAGGAAGCTGTTAGATGCTTACAGGCTGTGCTGTCTCAACTCTCCTCAGAGTTTCCTTAGTGTGCTTTCATTGCCAAGTGTCTCCTAATGCTTAGAGAACACAGATTGGGGTGGAAAGAATAATTCCCTTTTTTGACTTTTGCACATTCTTCTATTTGAGATGGAGAGGTTTTTATTTGTCTGTATTAGCACAGTGCCTCCGACCCCATCACTAACTGAGACCTCTCTGAACCTGCTCCAAACATGGATTCCAGCATTTTGAGGTTCATATTCAAATTGGAGCCCTGGCAGAGGCAGATGAAAGCAAAGTGCCATGACCTGATCTATATTTGAAGTTGAAGACAGCACAGGCAGTGGGGTCTAGAATTTAAAGCCCAGAATGAGCACTGGGAGTCTTGCATTCCCAAAATGGTCAGAGACCTTCCATGGGAACCAAGGCAGGTTCTGTTGAAAGTTCTGAACTATGCTGCTTGCTTGGAGTGATGATTCTGGCTCCTAGCAGGTCTTCCCATACACACTGGGCTTCAAAATCTCGAGAGACATCATGTTTTCCAGAGACTATTGCCACCAGAAATTTTCCTGGAAGAGCAGAAGTTGCCATAGTGCTGTAATTCAGGAGGGCCATGGTTTCTATTTGGCTTTTTAAAGAGCCTGTGGCTCAGGAAATTGGACATAAGCTGCAGTATGCAGGAAGCAGTTCCTTCCTGACTCCTGTATTGACCAGCTTCCAGAGCCAGGCAAGCATCTTATCCCATCTTCTTGGGCTGTCCAGCTACCAGTGCCACCAGTGTATATAAATTAATGACTTTATATCTCTCCTTTTTGTAGGTTTCAATAGCTGTAGTGATGTTTGGACAGGAAGTCAGCATAGGTGAGCATTAGTTGAGAAGCTGTCCTGGTTCCCCACGTGCTTGAAAGATATAAACCATAATAAATGGTAGAGAAGCATAGGTGATATGGGCAGAATAAGGAGTCTTCCAGATGGAGACTTGATGGGCTGGAAAGGTCAGAACCTTCAGTCTCACAGGTAGAGTGTTTTCAGAATCTGATGCTGGAAAACTACAGGCACAAACTCTGGGTAGCAGGACCCTGAAGTAAATGTCACCCAGAAAAGATGGCAGACAGATTATGGGGGCAATCAGTGTTTTTTATTGAGCATAGCAGGAAGAAAATGCAAGCTGTAAAATGCCAATGTGGGTAAACATTATTCACATATCTAGAATGTGAACTGCTGTCCCTTCTTAAGTACATAGCAATGACCGAGGTTTTGTCCTTACCCACACATCATGAGTTTAAGCTGGTTAAAGAGAAAGTAACAAGATTAAGAGAATTAACATGGGAGCCAGGGCTTTTTCTAACCTGTTCCACACAGACAGCTGTACACCTTCTGTGCAAAGCTCCATTTTACCTCTTCTCTTGGCTTAAAAAGAGTGTATGGCAGTTCAAACCCTTGTTCCACCTTGATGTGCTGTAGTTTTTGTATTCTCGGCTTATCATTTCTCTCTCATGGTAAGCTACTCCCCACTGTAATGAAGGAAGTGAACAAACTCCTCAGGTTAGTGATTCAGCAGGACATACCCAACATTCTCCCAATGGGATCAAGCTCCTGGGAAGCGAGGCTACCACCATGACTCTGCTTGGCTTTTTAAAATAAAATGTCTGCTATTTTCCTTGCCAAAATAAAAACTACAGCCAGGGCAGTTACAGTGAAAGCAGTGAGTGTGGCCTCTTGCTTATTTGCTGCAAGTATTCAGTTCACACAACACAACATGTCTGAATAGCACAGCAATAATAATAATAATAATAATAATATATGCATAGCTCAGCCCTTGGGAGCAATTGTATTGCCAGGGCCCTGGAGAGCCATTCTGGGATGAGAGAGTTCAGTCTGAAGCTTGCAAAGGGGCTAGTAATACTAATTATAAATAATATGCCAGGGGATAGCATGGTCCAGGTTCTTCCCCTTCAGCTGTGATTAAGACATTGCTTTTGGAGTGACTAAGCTAGGAGGGTTTCTGATAAAATCTTGCAAGGGTGGAAACGATGCTAACCAA
The DNA here is from genome assembly GCF_001431845.1 of Calidris pugnax. Classification (NCBI taxonomy): domain Eukaryota; kingdom Metazoa; phylum Chordata; class Aves; order Charadriiformes; family Scolopacidae; genus Calidris; species Calidris pugnax. The sequence continues at coordinate 1,520,761 of NW_015090977.1, read as the reverse complement.
GTTCTTGGGCTTTAACAGTGTTTAGCACTAGGTTTACTTAGGACATTTGCCAGTAGTTACAGAGATTGGACAAAACAAAACAAAAATCTCATCTCTGTGTTGGAGCAATACAATAGGGGCTGTAATAATGATATTGGGGTTCAAACTGGTTTTGAGGTCAGATTCAGTGTTTTCTGGCAGCTGAGTGTGGAGCCAGAGTGGGACAGGAAGGCTGGTCCCTTCCTCTGCATTGGCTGGTTGGAATTTTTTGTGTGTATTCTGCAGTTTTCCCTTTGCCACAGCTGAGATGCCCTTTAGTCCCTGAGTGACTTGCATGGATCTGCCTGTGAAGGGAGGCTGCCTATTGGAAATCAAGGGTAGTTTTGAGAGCTCTAGCTGGGACCTAGAGAACAAATGAACCTGTGGTGTCCTATGTGCTATCACTGTTTTCTAACAATTGCAGATAATCATAATTACACTAATAGCAGGTATTTACGAGTCTTGGTTGCATCTCACACAGAGAAAACAGGCTGAAGGATTTGAATTAAATCTAGCTTTTTTTCTCTAGAATTTGAGAATAATCCTATATTCAGAGCAGTTGTGTTGCACCAATTTGAGTCTTCCCATTGTGTTCTTTTGCAGCTCCAAATGTCACGTTTTTGCATAAAGCAGTGTGGCTTTAAACACTTGGGCTGAGAGAGCCCATTTCCCTGCACTGGGGGGTTTGGCAGGGAGCAGAATCACTTCTCCCTCTTGTTGCTCTGAAGTGTTGATGGGGAGTGAAGCTTTGAGCTTGTGGAGGGGGCACGTAGCAAGTTTGTGTTCTCAGGGGCGTGAAGTGGTGAAGGTTTTGCCCAGGAAGCAGCTCTAGCTGTGAAAGGAGCAATCACAGGTTGGTTGAATTGCAAACGGCATCACTCCCCCAGTCCAGCTTCACCCTGGGCTTTCCACTACCCGTGTTGGCCTGGAAACGTAACAACGGTTCCTATTGATTGCTCTGGGGAAACTGGCTGTACCAGCTGCACCAGCATAAACGAGACAACTGGACCCAGTACCTGCTGGGAGCCCTGTGCAGGTGAGACCTCACAACCGGGGATCAGCTCTGTAGGGCTTCATACGCCCTTGGCTTGGGCTGCAGCTTTCATTTAGGAATACTGCTGGAAGAGGTACTTGGCTTTTCATCATAGAAGGTGGTTAGTAAATAAAATCAAACACAGAGATAAATTAAAAATGTCTTTAAAATGGTATCCTCATGCCCTTGCCTCCGCTCAGGCAAAATCTTTCCTTTTTAATTTCACCGCTGTTTATAGTTTATTTTTTTTTTCAGTCCTGTGGTGACTTTTTTTGTTTTCTAATGAAAGGTGTAAGATATAACCCACAATTTATGAAGAATTCACACACCTGCATTGTTACAAGATGAGTTCTTGCAGATAATTTAAGCACCCGTTTTAAATTCCAGGATAATATGCATTTATTACCTGACAATGACCCCGAGGACTGGGAAAATCCAAGTTTGTTGATCTGCAGTTCATGGTCTTACCATAACTTTTCTGTCTTGTTTTCCAAAGCTTTTGCAGACTGACTGAAGTCTCCAGTATGGAAATAGTTTTCTCTGGAATTTTACTCTCCACTTTCCTTTCCCAATCTCTTCTAGAAAAATGCCTGCAGCGATACCGTAGGGCAGCAAACCTCACCTTTGGCCATTCACCTCCATCATTGTTGACTTCAGAGCTCATCCGGAATCTTTGACATGCTAATGCCGAGCACAGCAGTGCAGGCAATAAATATTCAAGCAGAGCAAACCCAATTAGCCTCAAAAATCCTGTTCCCTTCACCTCGCTGTGTGTAGTTCAGCCTGTCATTGGCAGCACCGCTTTGAAGAGGGCTTTTGTACCTGCTGCATGGTTTAGGGGTTATATTGTGTCTTGGGAATCCTTTCTTGGAGTCAGGTTCAGGACAAGCTGTGTCTTGTCCTGCAAAACAACCCAGAAGTACTAGTGAAGACTTGAGCAGTATTGGAGGTTCGGATGGTTCCCATTTAGCGAGCTGTGGCTGAGGTCAAGCACAGCCCCATGACACATGTGAGCTGGTTCTTCATCCAGCTGCTCATGTCCATCTTGCAAATCCTTGCCACCACCACTCTCACTAGCCATTCCCTGCTCCAACGGTTCTTGTACAGGAGATAAGTAGGGAGAAGAGTTTAGAAAGCCTCCTGGGGAGACACGTGTGTGGAGGCTTGTACAGAGGGGAACTGGGCAAGGTCTGGAGGAAGAGAGGACCTGTGAGACTCTGTGGATATAGAAGGGCAGATGCCATGGCATGGGACTGTGCTATAGCCTACGCTCCAAAACAGGGCTTGTTCCGAAAGTCCTGGGGGCTGCCTCTACCTCCTCATTTCCCACTCTCCACCTCTATGGCCAGTTTTGGGATGGAGCTGCCTCTTCATGGAAGAGGATGGCTAGCAGCTGCTTTGCTTGCAAAGCCACCAAGTGCAGGGCTAATGCCACACTGTGCTACTCAATGCCACAGCTCTTGCAGGTCAATGAAGGGTTGCCAAAGTCAGTATGACGGATGTGCCTGCAGCAGTTGGCCAGATGAACTCTTTATCTGGCATCCACCTTTTTTCCTCCCCTGTTTCTGATATCCAGGTGACGCATCCACGTGCCTTTGGAGTGGAGTCTCTCTGCTCCAGTGCTTGTTACTGCTCTGTTTAACATGAGCTTAGCACCTGAGATGGCAAATCTGGCTGCAGGACCAGCAAGAACATCTCAGGTGTCACTGACTCAGAAGCTTTTCTTTGTGTTTATGAACTTGCCTCTGAGTGCTCTCTGGGCCCGTCTTCCCCTGTGTAAGAAGAGATGTGTGTTATCAAGGCTCCTCGCTAGTTCTTTGTGGCTGGGCCAGGAGTATGAAGGTGTGAAGACAGAGATTGCCAGGGAAGTCCTCAGTGAAGCCTGACATTGCGCAGAGGCACAGAGGCCTCACACAAAAGAGATCACAGAAGGCTGCAGGAAACGGTGCTGCCTCCAAAGCGGCAGCTCCGCTCCCCCGGGGACTGCAGCGACAGAAGGAACAGCACGTACGAGGTTGGTGGGTTTCTGCCAAACCCCAGAGCCACGGGCTGTGGCCACGGCAGGGTGCTGATCCTGTCTCCCACTGCATGGCCATTCATAACGTGGGATCTGTTTAAATCTCTTTCCCTCGGAACAAAAGCGCCAGATTAGTTCTTACACTTGAAAGAAGCAGAACGGGGCTGGGTCTGTTTCCTATATGACTGTCAAGAGGCAAACCCCTGGGGTAAAATAGAATCCAGGAAAATAATAGTAACGATGATTCATTTGTCTCTGTATCTGACATCTTTGCATCCAACAGTGCTCCAGTGACCTGTTGCCATGTTACTATTACGCTCTGGTTCTTGAATGGATTTCATAAGCTGCAAGCTTTGGGCTATATTTACCTTGCTCATCGTGTGACTTCCTTGCTCCTTTATGGATTCCAGTATATAAATATGCACATTATCACCTACGGATTCATCATCCTCGGAGCCCCAAGAGCTGCAGTTTCACAATGCCTGCTCAGATGATTACTTTCCAAGGCCAGCACATTCGCTTGGTATTTAATGGTAGGGTGCACAATGCCATATATTTTAAAACGGGGCTTGAAGAATGCAGCTGGAGGGCAGGGTCTGTGTCTCCGGCTGGGAATGGGCTCATCCTACTCTTGCTGCCAGCAGGATTTAACCACGGTTGTACAACAGAGCTGAGCATGCTTGTCCTTGGCTCCACTTGCAGCTAAGTTGTATTCGGAATAAGTTCAGCTGCATCAGTTAAATGATGCCAGAATAAACCACTGGACCTTGGCAAAGGCTTCGCTGCTTTGGAGAGCCATGAATTTCATGTAATACAAAATCCACAGTATTCACATTGCCTTACTACCTGTCTCACAGAGACCTTGTCCAGAGCAACCTATTCATCAGAACCTGAAATAATGGTTTCTCTGTCCCTGTCTGAGTTGATAAACCACAATTTCCCTCGGATCAGCCTGTAAAAAGTCCTTCCATGATCACAAAAGCAGATCCTTTCCTAACAAAATGTATCCACTGCAAGAAATTAATTCTCATTTCACTGAAGTGCTCTAAAGCAGAAGAAGGCTTCTGTTGGCACATGTTTTAGAGCTAGGAAAACAGTATGTGTAAAAACCCTGATGTAAATCCATTGCTTTGGGGGGAAAAGTGCTTTTCCATGGTAGTTTACCATCGTTTACATGATTATAACAGGCTCTGCACGAGGGAAGCTGCACTCATCCCAAAATAATAAATAAACCAAACCAGTGTAGGCAAGTTTGGGATCCAGCAAGTGCTGAGAGGGATGGAGCAACCTGAGACAGGGGGCTGCATTCTGGCAGCCCTGAATTCCCCTCAAAACTCTGGCATTTCTCTCAGTGTGGTTCCAGGCCGACACCGAGGTTTGAATTACCCACGTTATGTGCTCATGTGTTAGTGCCATCCTGAGAGTCCATCCCTCCTTTGTGCCAGCAAAGGATACGAAGTGCAAAGATGTTAAGTGGGAGGGAAGGGGCAGCCACGCTCCCCGAGTGCACATCCTTTTGTCTGAAAGGGGCAAAGGGGACCCTGCTGTATGTCCCCATCAAATTAAATACACCACAGACATGGCTCCCCTTCAGCATCCTGTCATCCTTAAGCATTCTGCTCCCGAGTTGTCCGACTTGTAAAAAAAATAATGGCTTCATTCAATATAAATTAGGAGCTCTGCTTCGTATCTGTCTGATCCAAAGCATTGCTAGTCAATTAGAGCATTTCCTTTCACTCCATGCCCACAGAAATAGTTTTGACCCTATTTTCCCCACGTGTTGTTGCTCTGCTTTAACTTCGGATCCCCAGAAAGCTTTCCCTTCCACGGGATTTCATTACCACTTTGTTTAAAAAAAAGAAAAAAAGTTATGGCAATTTCTTTTACTGCTACAGGAAGGTTTATTTTTCTTAATTGTTTGGTTTTTTCTCTAGTTTCTGTCCTGGAGTATTTAACACTGCTGGATGCTACAAAATTGATAGGAGCAGCCTCTGATCTGGTTGTGTTTTGGTGGTGGACTCAATACAAAGCGTGAAAGCTGCAATGAAATGGTAAGTAGTTCTCAAATTATATTTATCTTCCTATTCACTGCTGGTTTTAAGATCCACCAGACAACCCCTTTCTTTGGTGATTGCATCAGGATTTAATTTTTTCCAAGCTCCTTAGACCTAAACTCAGCTACTTTAGCCCTGTGACTAATAGAATTTGCTAATCCATGGTATTTTGCCATTTTCTTACCTCAGGAAATGTTAATGTTGCGTGATAACCCCCTGCAGACTCAAGTGCTGTCAGGATTTTTGTGAAATATCTTACTTTTGGTCAGGGCGCTGCTCGTGGGGTTTTTTCCCCCATGTGGCAACACCCCTGGTGATGTCCCAACACCCTGTAGCAACATCTGAGCCCTGATGCTGCTGGGGGAAAGTCTGGCCCGAAAAGTTGAGGAAGGGGGGGAATTTTTCGCTCTTTGGGGAACTTTTCACCCCGGGTGTTGCGGGGATGCGGGGGCCACGCGGTGCAGGGCACCAGGGTCGGGGGGGGGTGACAGCCCGGGGCCTGGGGGTGCAGAGAGTCGAGGCTGGTCGGTGCGGGGATGATGCCCTGGGGCGGTGCAGGGGGTCGGGGGTGCCGTCCCGGGGCCGGGTGGTGCGGGATCCCATCCTGGGGCCGGGAGTTGCGGGGTCTGGGCAGTGCAGGGGGCCGGGCGGTGCGGGGG
>NW_015090977.1:1504611-1514121 GCF_001431845.1 Calidris pugnax | reverse complement strand
GGGGGCCGCGGCCCGGGGCCCGCCTCGCCCCTCCGGCCCCCCCACGGCCCGGCGGCCGGGCGGGAGGCGGCGGTGAGCCCGGGGATGGGTGTTTCTCGTCGGGAAGAGCTGCCCCGTGGCCTGTTGGTACCTGCGGACGGGCGCCCGGTGGAAAGTACCTTTTTGTTATGAACGGTTCTAGCTCCTCGCCTTGGGCTCTCGCCATGGACACGATGAAAACCACCTATATCGTGCTGGAACTGATCATCGCTGTGCTGTCCATCGCCGGCAACGTCCTGGTCTGCTGGGCTGTGGCCATCAACAGTACCTTGAAGAACGCCACCAACTATTTCCTGGTGTCCCTGGCGGTGGCTGACATCGCGGTGGGTTTGTTAGCCATCCCTTTCGCCATCACCATCAGCATTGGACTGGAAGTGTATTTTCACAGCTGCCTCTTCTTCGCCTGCTTCGTCCTGGTGCTGACCCAAAGCTCCATTTTCAGCTTGCTGGCGGTGGCCATCGACAGGTACCTGGCTATTAAGATCCCACTGAGGTAAGAGACTGAATCACAGGCAAGTAGCCACATTCCCTGACAGCCCAGACTGTGACCTCCCTTGCCTTGGAGTGCAGGAACTTCTAGTTTCTAGTGTTGCCCTAAGAGGTTTGCGGCTTGTAGATGGTGATGAAAATAACAGAGATTTTGCACTCATTTGCTGCGGGACCAGGGTCAGGTTTTCACTTTTCTGCCTCTTACTTCAAAATATACCTGGTAGCTTAGTTTCTCGAGGATGTTTGTCTTGGGAGGGTCAGTGGCTTCTCAGGGGGGAGTCTCTGCAGTGATGTATTCATTAAAGCTAATCTATGTAGGTATTTATACAGCCCCCGTTATTGTGGTGCCTGGGCATCTTCCAGGTAATTAAATATAGAAGCAACCACTCTTTTTGCTGCTTCTCAGCCTATTAGAGAAGTAGTTTTGCAGGCTGTTCTGTAAGAGCTTGTCTCTTCCTGAGAAGCTCAGGTCACAATACTTTTAGAAAGGCTGAAAATCATCTTAAGTAGATCTTAGTATGACTTTGTATTGTAATTCACATTTTCAGCTGGGGCTAGATTCTAACTAGGCTGTCTTCCAGTATTTAGAAGGCTACAATAAATGAACTGAAAGTGCATCTACAAATGCTGAAACTGCATTTCAGTGCTTGCATACACACCTTTTCCTCCCGCATGCTTACAGTAAGAGAGCGTATATAGATCGGTAAATGTCAGAAGGTGTCAGGTCTGTGCATACACTGTGAAAGCAGAGGGAGGAAGGGGGAAGGATTCATATGTCAGATTTCAGAATTTTACACTTTTAACTTTCATCCAAGTGCAGTTTCAAGGATCTAAATTGCTTCCCTCCTAATTCACACGGCATTGCGATATTCTGGGGTGAAACGTATTGAGTGTGTTTTACAGGCATTTCACCAGTGAGTTGGTGCAGCAGCTTCCATAAGCTTAAGTGCCCAAACCCCCAGCTTTGCGTTACAAATTACCCGAGTCCGTGAGTCTCAGTGTCCTTCATGTCTCTGTTGTCCCTCCCCGAGAATAAGACAGGGATGGAGCCCCACTGGTGAGTCCAGGACTGCTCAGAAGTGGAGGCTGTGGGGAAGCAGGAGAGATTTGCAGCAGGGACCTCAGCTGAACTGTGTAAACTGCAGCTTTTCCAGGTTCTGCTTATCTCTGGTATCTCCCCCACATGAATGATAAAGTCACCCTAAAATGATTTAAAAAAAAAAAAAACCCTTTCACCCTGTTCTGGCACCTTGCATCAGAGAACTCCAACGCATTGGGCAAATATTAATTAGTTGTCAGGCAGATGATAAAAACTGGTAGTGGAAATGTGTGTGCACTGTGGGGCTGCCTGTGTCATGGGAGCACAGGGCATGGAAATTCCGTGGGATGCAGAGCAAGTGAGAGCCGAGCAGAGCACTGGGCTGTGCGGGAGGGAGCGGGGACAGAGCAGCCCAGATTGCTGCCAGCATCTCCAAAGCCAACTGCTTCCCTTCCCAGCCACCCACCTGGACTTGGGCACCCACCTTGGCTCTGGAAAACGCTTCGATGCCTCATCCATTCATTCACTTGGGGCTTTCTTGGGATGGGGACGAGCGGCAGAGCAGCAACTATGGAAGAAGGTTGAATTTTTTAGGTTTCAGTTTAATCGCACCACCCGCCACAAGCAGACTATTGGAGCACGGGCTGTTAATTGTAACTCTTTTCCTTTGTACCACAAGTGATTTTTGCAGCACTTGGCTGAGGAAGTTGAATCTCGTGAGCTCATTTTCTACTCTGCTGGAATCCGAGGCGAGAGTAGCAGGTCAGAAATGCTCAGAGAGGATCATTAACATGTTTGCAGAAGGGAAGTGGTTTTGGTGAACTGAAAAAATAGCGAATATTTCCTCCACTCTCTCTCTCTGTTTCTTTTTTTTTCCTACAGTCGTGGTTTCTAGTAGGTTTGCTCAGCTCTCTGTGAGATCAGCTCATACACCTGTGTGGGATGAGATCCCAGGGAGTTTGCCTTGCTTCAGGATCCTTCCCCAGCATTGCTTTTTCACCTTATCTGAGGCCAGTTTGTTTATTCCATTTGCACAAACGTCTTTATTCCTACAAGTGCTTCCTAGGTGGACACATACAGCCCCTTCAGCTGTAAACAGAGATCCAGGAGTCCCATTCTGGTCTGAAGTGTGAAGTTTGGATTAAACTTCTTCTTGGCATCGAGGTCCATTTCCTTGCTCTCAGAGGTGACCAGTAAGTAGAACCCCTTTAAAAGGAGAGGAGGCTTCTCACTGCTGGGACTGCAGGGCAATGGACAGGTCATTGCTTTGGCAACAGGAGATTTAGGGACTGGTACTGAAAGGCTGTTTTATTTGTACAGCCAAGAGCAGAAGAGGTTAGAGGAGGTTATAAAACTACACTGACAAAACACTTCTCTACCTCTCTACTTTCCCAACCAGGGCTTAATTAGAGCTGCCTCCTGAGCATCATTATTCCTGGGATGCTCCATGGTGCTGCCAGTGGCTAGGGGGCAGGAACTTGTCCAGCCACCCTCTGGAGGCAGATGCATTAGCTGATTCTGGAAGGAGGTTTGTGCTGTGGAAAGGGAAAGCTGGTCATCGGTTTGTAGGAATGGCGACCTTAGGAAAAGTTTTTCTTACCTAAATTCTCATTCCAGAGACCAATGCAGAGGCTGATAACAGGCTATGAAGTATTAAACCTTTAAGAAAATGATTTGTACCCAGCCCTATCCGGCAATTACAGTAAATAATGCAGTTGTTGCAGAACAGATAAGTGTCCCTGTCGCATCCAGTGTACCCACTCCCTGTGGAAACCTCTGCAGGGACGCTGAGAGCTGAGTGTGCCATATGATTCAATACTATTTCAGGGCTATTTAAGCACAGTGAGAGGCTGGGCAGGCCTGCAGGCTGGGGGGGTGCGGAGAAGTTTGCATTACAGCCAGGCTAATAATGGATTTTTCAGTTCTGTGGCTGAACCAAAAAAAATCCCATGGGGAAAAGGAAAATTGTTTCAGTCAAACTGAAACAGCGATGTTCGGAGGCTTCAGTGAAACAAAGTGATCCTGACCAACCTGGCAGATTTTGTTGAGTTGCTTAACCCTTTTGATGATGCTGTGCCTCTTTTTGAAATGGAGGCATCCTCACTGGGAAGGCACTAACGAATTCTCATCTAGACAATTGCAAAACAAAAAATCTCTCAAAATTTTAAAATGGGGTTTTAGAACCCTCCCTCTTCGGGCTAAAAATATTTGCTGAATTTGACCTGAAGCCATGAATTCTTTCTGTCCCTTGGAACTCTTATTTTGTTTATTTGTTTTTGTCAAATTTACTGTTTGCGGTGAAGCCCCCGCTGTGCTGCCCAGTCCCTGCAGCTGCAGCTCTGAGCCCTTTCCCGGGTCCCTTGTCCCCAACCAACCCACCAGGACACGGTGTCTTCTCTTCAGATGCTCTCTGACCCTGCCTTGCTTCCCGCATCCCTCCTGGAGCCCAGTGCTTCCAGCCCAGTGGTTCCAACCAGGCAGCGCTGCTGCTGTCCCTGTGCCACCCCGGGTACAAGGCACCGTCCCTGTTCTCATCTGCCAACCCCCCTCCCCAAAAACCTCACTCCTCCGCAGGGCTTCCTCCAAGCAGAATATCAAAGCCAGGCAACTGAGCATCTTTCAGCAGCAGTAAATCCATCCTGCAGTGCTTGGCACGGGAGCAGTGCAAGGCGTTTGCTCTCTGGCTTTCTCCAGAGCTGGATTTCTCCCCACAGTCCCGGAGCTGTGAGCCAAGGAAGATTTGTAGGTGGAATAAAAATCTTTCCCTTTTTTTTGCATTAACCAAAATCCTTTGGCGTGGCTAATGATTGTAGGTAAGGATAGAAGCCTGGAACAAACGTGTCAGGAACGAGGGAGGGAGAAGAGTATTTAGAGAGCAAAAGGAGACTGAAAGGCTGTACAACTCCCTGCTGTGTGTGCCCTGGCCCGGCACAGGACAGTGGACATTGTCCTGCTGCTGCCTGCCTGGCAAAGACCCCAGCCAAGACCTGTGGAGGGAGAATTAGCCCCAACTCCCTGTGGTTTGAGCTGATCTGGTGTTTGCTCTTCCTCCCTGGATTTAGTTCTCTCCTGTCTTCCCTAGCAGAAGAGTAGGACTGATGTTCCTGGGCAGCTTTGCCATGAACTAGAGCAGGGTATCCATGCCCGTGCCCTCTCTCTTTCTGCACCCCCCTGAGCCCTGGTTGCCCCCCTGCAGCCAGAGCACCCACTCTTGGGTCACCCTGTGTCAATGGTGCTGCTCTGCTTTGCCACTGGTGCCACTGGTTTCTCACCAGAGCTGCTGTCCCTCTTGTCTTTGACACGATGAAGGCAACAGCCCAGCTCATTTCTGCTCTCCTCATGGGGACCAGTTCCATTTGGATTGTCGTGGCTTTTATCTGATCCTTTTAGCCGTGCAGTGTCCTTTCACAAGGTGGGTTGGCTGATGCTTTATAGCTGCCTGCCCTCCCTTGTGCCCTGCTGCTGCAGAGGAGGGGGGTTCCCTGTTCTCCAGCAAAAAATTGTTCCTGGAGTCTTCTCAACTCCCAGCTTGCTCCTCAGCAAAGCAAACTGGAGGCTATTTATGGCAGGTGGGAAGGCTGGAGCCCCTGGGAAGGAGAGAAAATCCTCTTCAGAGCCTTGATCTTCCCCTGCCATTTTCTGTGTGCCACCAACGACACAGAATTACAGCTGCCCTTCCTTCTTCTGCCCTTGCTTCATTTCCTTTCTAAGGAAATCCTTGCGTTGCCCTTCGTCTGAACTCCCAGGCGGGTTCTGCTCTCTCTGTGGCTCACACGCGTGGTCCCAATCCCCAGCCCCGAGCAGCAGGGGAGGCATCTCACTCCAGAGCCGTGGATGCTCTGCCTCCCGAGTCCATCCCATGGCTGTGCCTGGACAAAGCCACCATCAATTGATAAATTTAATGTGAACAAACCTGGAAAACACGCCTGAGTGCTGCGGGCAGGAGGGCTGGTGTGGTGGTTTGAGCAACAGGACTCTTTAAGGATGTTGGTGTTGGTTGAGCTCGGCTCAGGCAGAATGTGGGGGCTTTTGTGCTGCAGCCGGGGGTCGGCAGCTCCAGGCTTTGGATGGAGCCAACTCTGGACATAGAAGCACAATAAAAAAAGTCAGGAATAATTGCATGTGCCCTCATGGCTGTAAACTGGAGGGGGGAAATCACAGCTATTTTTAGTTGCGAGCAGCCCGGTTTCCTTGAAATGTCTGTCCCAAATTTTTATATTTTTCCCCCACCTCGGGGGTCGCTTCCCTCCCCAAAAAGCAAAATCCCCTCAAGAAGGGAATTCATTGTCTGTGAGACCTCTGGCCCAACGCAGGTCCCGCGGAGGTGGGGGGCAGCAGGGATGTGGAGGAGCAGCAGCTGGGAGTCTCATTTCCAGGCTCTCAGCTCAGGGCACCGATCTCTGGGCTGAGCCAGGACCCAGAACTTCGGGTTTAGGAGCGTTTTTCCAGTTTGGGTCAGATTAGTCCGTTAAAAATACAGGTTAATTTTTAGGTGAAAAAAATCTACTTTTGAAATCTAGCAGAATTTTGTGCCAGAAGTAAGACCTTTTGACGTCTCTGCAAAAAATATGTATTAAAACAAAATGTTTTGACAGTGAACCATTTTATTTTACATTTAAAAGTTTTTGCTTTGTTAATTAATGGCCTTGTTCTTGGGGGTTTTATGAATTTGCTGTTTGCCAGGGCAATGAGCACAAAACTGAGTCTTTTAGGCATGTTCTGCCCTGGCCCTTGGCTGTGCCGGGTGGTCACTGCGCGGGGGGTGCTGGGGCTGCTGTCACTGTGTCAGAGAGAGCTTTGGTCCCTGGGATGCAGGAATCGGTGACGCCAGCTGTGCCTCCAGATGTGTCAGTCCCCTCCCCTCCCCACCGGCTCCGGCGGCTTTGCGAGGTCCGAGGGCAGGCTCAGGGAATCTGTACGTGCCAAAGAGCGGATTATCTCCTAATCCTACAGATGACATCAGGCTGGGCATGAGCCACAAATAACCTGCGAGTGCATCAGTGGGTGTGTGTCTGTGCCCTTACACTCACCCTTCGGTGACATGTGGGCACCGGCGTGTCACTGAGCGCCGTGACCAGGGCTGCTGGACCCGCCAGGGACAAGGGACAGAGCACAGACCCGGCTCTGTCTGCTCCCCCTTCATGGTCCATCAGCACCATCAACGTTTGCATCCTTTCTCTCTTCCAAACCCCAGGGAGGGCAGTGCTCCGGGGACAGCTCTTGGCCATCATCCTTTCTCCCCTGTGCTCAGACCTGTCTGTCTCTCCTGTGACATTTGCCCATAGTGCTGCAATGGCACAGCTGGCACATTGGGGGCTGGATGCAGCATCACTGGCTGGTCCAAACCCAGCTGGTCCAACAGCCCTTGGGTGGGTTGGTCAGGGCTCTGCAGGGGAGGCAGATGAGGAGCAACTTGCTGGGGATGGTGGATGGAGAGGCAATTTGGGGCCTTTGGGAAGGGCTTCAGCATCTGTTTCCTTGCAGAAAGGGTGATGCCAGCAGAGATCTGCCATCTGCCCACCCGTGTCTGCTATCTGAGTGAGCAGGGCCCCGGGTGCCTGGGAGGGGCAGTGGTCCCACCGCTGCTCCATAGCCAGGATCACACCCAAACTGCTCGCCGTGAATCATAGTTCCTATCTCACCTCTACCAGCCGCCTGTAACTCAGCTGCCCCGTGCTGCACAGCTGAGGTCTGACCGCTCTGGGAGGTTTGGAATGACAAAAATGCTCAGCCCCAGGCACCCTCAAGATGATAATGTGGGACTTCAGAGCCCTGGAGGGAGGGTGGTGCTGAGGAAGAGCTCAGGAGGGCTATGGGGCTTGTAAGATTCTCAGCCTTGCGGTTTTGGGTCAGGAGAACCAGGTTTTTGGGCTGTAGGATGCTGAGGCACCTCAGGAAGGGTGGAGGAGGGGGGCAGGTATCGCACACCCCTGCCTGCACATGGGCATTTGGAGGTGGCTGCTGGTGTTTTGATGTCTCTGGCAGTTGGTATGTGAGAGATGGCGTGTGGAGCGCTCAGCTCATTTCCTTCCTGTTCCCCAGGGGCCCCGTGCACCTCTGGCAGTCCCCCAGCAGTGCCCCCAGGCGAGGGCACAGCAGCCTGGGGTTGCCCAGCGTGGGCAGGGAGCCCACAGCTTGCCCTGCACCCGCCTTGTACCTCGTGCTTCTTATTTCAGTTTTCAGTCACTTTTTCTCACCTCCTTAAGGCGAGAGCTGGCTGGGGCCACCTCCTGCAGACAGAACCAGGGCAGCTGATGCAAACTCCTGCCTGGCCGCTCTGAAAATGTGTGAGAAAAACATTCACAGGTCGCAGGTGCTGTTGGAGTTCAACACAGCTCTGCGGCCCCCTCCCACCGCTCCCCACCCCGCAGCAGCCCGACCTGCCATTTCCCTTCTTATTCGCTTCTTAATCCTCCAGATGACCCAAATGTGTGCTGTTTTCAGGGTGCTTTGGGCCAAAACCCACGCTCGCCTGCGTTTCTCCTCCACCCATTGCTGGTCCTGCAAACCCCATGCCCACACCCATAATCTGGAGTCTTTAGACTTGAGGGGCAGTCAGCCTGGGGCTGCAAACAGGTTTGCTTCTGGCTGGCAGACATCCCCCATCCCCGCCTTCCTCTGGGGGCAGCCACTGTCCACCCCAGGGCTCATCTTCAGCCAGAACCACTTCATCCTGGGCTCTGTTCATGCCCTTCTCTGCCTCACATCCATCTGCTTCTCTGTCACTCTCCTCCGAGCTGGAATTGCTTCCCAGAGAGCCAACAGGCAGCACGGCAGGTCGGGAGCAGCCCCAGCCCCTGACAGCCTCCCGTCACACACTGGGCTTGTCATTTTCTTACTAGTTCAAAAACATCTAGTTTTTATTTCAGACTAAGGCTGAAAATGCCGTATAACGTGAGCAAAGCAAGCCCTGGAGGAAGTTAAAGTCTTCTAGTCTTTACCAGAGAGGTACCTTCTAGTCTTTACCAGAGAGTTAGTTGGTAGAGTCTCCTTCTCTGGAGATAATCCAAACCCTCTTGGATGTGCCTGCTCTGGGTGACCCTGCTTTGGCAGGGGGTTGGACTGCATCATCTCCAGAGGTGCCTTCCAACCCCACCATTCTGTGATTCTGCCAAATGCCTTTAAGTGATCCCTCAAATCTCAAAATGAAGCGTTGCAACCTGTGGCCTTGCTGTTGGCTGCCTCGAGCAGGACTGGAAACCGAGCAGCCCCGGGAGGCGAGCGGGCGGCTGTTCCTCCTCGCTCTGAGGTGGGGGCCGAGGCCAGGCTGGGCTCCCCGAGCCCCCCGGCTCAAGCCTCAGAGCAGCACCCACACCCCGGCCCCCCTTTTGAAGGCAGGGCTTGCACAGCAGCCTGCAGCTGGGCTCTGCGTGTCGAGGGATGGCTGCTCTGGCTTCCAGGTCATCACCCAGGGTTGCACAACAGCGGGGGCCGTTTGCCCAGCGTGGGGTGCTCCCCGTGGGTGTGTGTTCTCGGCAGTGAGGGCTGGGGAGGGCGGTCACCCCGGGAGCGCTCCCCTCGTCCCATTCAGCTTTTCCTGAGAAGTGGAGGATGGCTGGGAGCTGGCGCTCAGGGTCACCTCCATCCCCGGGAGGGTGGGTGCGGGGGGTCAAGCTGCTGCAGCCCCCCCTGGGTTTCCCGTGAAGGTGATGCCCCCTGCCCCTCCACGCAGCCCCCATGTGCACACCCGCGTGGTGGGTGCCAGGGTGTTTGCAGTGACCCCTCCAGCTCGGTGTCCCCGGCAGGAAGGCCGGGAGTGCGAGGGGGGGGGACACTGCCGCTGTCCCCTGCGCACAATAGGGACAGATGCGGGAGGAAGCGATTTGTCTGCAGCTGGACACGGACACACACAGATGTCCTGCTTCCTCGCCTGATACCGTAACCGCTAATCACATTTCTCACTCTCACCGCCAACTCCTTCCTGGTTAAAAAACACAGATTTT
>NW_015090977.1:1410863-1504601 GCF_001431845.1 Calidris pugnax | reverse complement strand
TTTTCCCCAAGGTGCAATTTATGATTAGTTTAAAATGTCCTGCCAGATTATTTCAGCTGGTATGTGATCTCCATTCCACGGCTGTGCGTGGAGCAAACAGGACGGCAGCAGCGGTGCTTCTTTCACGCTGTTGTAGCAAAATAAATAAATAAATAAGAGAGCAATATGCAAAGTACAGCTGCAAGTAGATGACCAGGATACAATGCTTGGCAGCCAAACTCCTGTCTCCACTTGTGAATGGAGGTGTCTGTGTTATTTTCCTTCACGCTTAAAATAGAAACATATAAATTATCACTGGTTGTTTGTATCAGAGCACCTGCGTAGCGTGAGTCCTGCAAACTCTCCATCTGCTCACCTCCCCGTGTCCGGCAGCCTGGGCACGGGGCACTGGCTCCAACAGTGGCCCAGTAGCCAGGAGATAGGGAAGGACTTTAGGAAAAGGGCTGCCATGGTCAACAAATGTAAGAGTGTCGTGTCACCCCACAGGTGACAGTCCAAGGTGTCACCTCCCTCCTGCCTGACCCTGGGCAGGGCAAGGGCTGTGTGGTCAAACGGACCCTGCACCACTGGGCACGTGGTGGGAAGGGCTGACGCAGGTCCTCAGGTTGCAGATCACCCTTTTGTTCAGCAACACATCCCAAATGTTCAGCAAAACAAACTTTTTGCTATTGGCTCTGCTCTTTGCGAACCTCGGGTATATTTATTCGGTAACTCATCAGCCAGCCCCCAGGCCACCATCATGGTCCACCAAGGACCAGGAGAGCAGATGTGTGGCACCACCGCGTTTTGATCTGTTCATCCTTCTGGGGTCAGAGGGGAATCTTGCCCAATTCCAGACTGTTTCCTCCAGGTAGTCGCTGGTTCCTGCCCCAAGTCTAATCTCCCCAAATGATGAATTCCACCTTGGCCGGTGCTGTGGCTCCTCATGAGACAGGAGCTCAGGGGCAGCGGTGCCTCTGCCTGGGTGATCTCTGTGGGGTTGGTGGGTGATGCCAGGTACGTGCAGGACATGACTCAGTTCCTGCCAGTCGGGAGCCAAACTCCTGCCCGGGAGAGGCCGGGCTGGCTGCAGGCTGGCAGCGCCTCCCGCTCTGCTCCAGCTGGGCTCGGCAGGGCCTGCCTGGGTGTCCTGGCTGGTGTCCAGCTCTAGTAAATAGCAGTAGAAATGCAATGAGGTCTCTTGCAAAAAAAACCCCACCCTGACCTAGAGGCACAGCGTCTGGAGAACGCAGAGAGGTTTCCAGCATCCTGCGCTAATGGACGGCTCTGTCACTTTGGTGGTCGCCACGATGCTCTTCCAAAAAAGCCTTGAACCTTGCTGAGCCATCACTCAGTGATGTGTGCTGGGTGAAGGACACCCTCTCCAGTCCATAGGCCACTCCAGGGGACATCTCCAGCCTCAATGGCAGAGCAGTGTTGTGCCCTGGCCGAGGTCTCTGCCGCTGGCCCATCTTGGTGGTGGCACAGCAGGTACAGACCCAGCAGCCTGGTGCTCACACACGGTGACGCCGGTGGATCAGAGCTGGGTTGTAAAAGCAGCTGAACTTTCCCTGAAGTATTTGCCCTGGGCCGTGTGGCTGTGGCACTGGTGTGTCACAAACGTACAGTTATGTGTGGCAGGAGAAGAGAAACCTGCATGGCTCCATGGTGGCAGCAGAGCAGGGATGGCATTGGGGCTTCTGCAGCATGTCCACTGCGGGGACACTGGGTGGGAGCTGAGATAATTAGCTGCCTGATGATGATTACACCAGTAAAGAGACTTTGCCTGGCGGCGTGAAAGAAACTAATGCATTGCCAGGTTATTTAATCGCCATAAATCATTTTAAAATATTCAGCTGTTATTTACACTAAAGCAACATTTGATGCCTCTGGGCAGAAACCTAGAGGAGATTCAATATTTGTTATGCATTAGTTGAGCAGACTCAGGTGAGTAAGTTTACTTTAATAGTTTTTTTTGCCTAATAATATTAAGCCTAAAAGAGAATGAAGGAGGGGTTTGCTGGAGCGTTCAGAGCTGTGAAAATCTGGTGGTTCCTCACTGTCTGGTCGTGTTCCACAGAGCTTAGGAAAACCGTTGTGTCTCAGGTGTCTCACAGCCCGTGCTGCTGGTCTTGGGGGTGGTTCATGATGGGGGTCACAGTCGTGCACAGCAGCTCACTAACGAGACTCTTCATGCCCAGACCTGGTAACAGTCAGGCACTTCCTTATTTTTAAGGACGTGCTTAACTTCCGTTAACTGAAGGCAGTGTCCCACCAAGTAAGTGTATTAAGGTAATAGTAAGGTAATTAGTGAACAACTTTGGAGCACCAAATTTCAATTTGAGATCTCCGATTTCACCTTGGCCTCTTCTGGCCGGCAGCTCAGCGACCAGCTGTGACCCTCTGTAGTCACAGCAGCGACCATCGTCGTTACCTGGGATGGAGCCATTGAATGGAGGGCTCTTAGGAGGAATTTTCAGTGCATTCCCACAAAAATGAAGAGCTAATCTAAGGAGTGCGTCGTTCACTGTGAATAACCATCTCCACTTTAACAAGCAGCTTCTTGTCCCTGTGGGACAGTCCTGCAGCCCCCACCACTGCTCAGCTCTGACTCTTGCAGACCCGGAGCACAGCACGTTTTCCCATCTCCCCCCTTGCAGAAGGGGCCCCCACTTAAAGGTCGTGCTGGCTCCAGTTCCGCTGCGTGCGCTGGGGAAGAGCGAGCAACACGAAAATAAACACGCCACCATCACAGCACTGGAAAATGAAGTGACTTCTGAACTGGGCTTATAAACCCTCAAGCCAAGCCTTATCTTGGCAGAAGAATTGAGGAGAGGAGCAGATGGAAGAAACCTCGTCTGGGGCTGTGTGTTTTCAGCAGGAGGCAGCACTGAATGCCACCATCCAGGAGGTGGCCAAGAGGACACTGAGCTCAGCACCGCACACTGAGCCACCACGGCTTGTCCTTGTCTGCCTGTGCACAGCCTGAGTCAGGCTCAAAACTCCCCACCCTTCAGTTTCTCTTCCCAAACAATAGTCCCTTATGCATTTTCCCATCTTACTACAATAGTTTTTGGGATGTGAGGGAGCAACTCAAGTGACCAACTAAGAGTGAACAGCACAAGCCAAAGAACCACTTTTTTTTCTCTTCCCACGTGCAGAGCCGTGGGTCAGCAGCAGCTCCTGGTGCTCCTACAGCACTGACTGAGCTTGGCCAATGTCGTAGCTGGAGACTCAGACTTTGCCAAGAGATCGGATTCCTGGGAACTTGCTCGGAATCAAATCCTAAAGTTTTCAGGGGTGTTGAAAGCAATGGGCTTGGCCTCAGCGATGCCCTGTCTGATAACTTCTCATCTTCTGAAGCAACGAGACTTAATAATAATGAGAGAAAGGTGCAGGAGAACCCCCTCGGCGGCTGGACCTGATGTTTAGACATCTACCCCGTGGAGCGTCTTCACAGTTCAGCATTGCCTAAATGTGGCTGCTGCTCCTGCACCCTCCAGCCCAGCCCCAGCCCAGGGTTCCCCCCAGCCCCACTTTGCCATCCAGTTTATGCTGGCAGACCCCCCCCCCCACTTACCCTCCTGTGTGTGTAGCTTGCAGGAGGAGAGGGCCACAGGGCTCGCACGGAGGCGACCGCAGCGTGATTCACAGGCACAGCTGTGGTTCTGTGGGAATGGAACCCTCCCCTGCCTCACGGGCCGGAAGAAAATCAGAACAAACGTTTTTAGGAAAGGAGGAGCAGGGTAGCCAAGCCAGAGTAAACAAGCACTGAGAGAAGGGTGTGGGAAGGGGGGGGGACGTGTGTCAGCCAGCAGACGCTAATGGGCCGTGGAGAGGACAGTAATGGGTTTCTCATGTCCTTCTGGCAGTCGCCAAGTTCTTTGTATCTCCAAAGAGTGATCCGACTGATGCTTTGATGTTGGCATCTGCTCTGGTTGCACCCAAACCAGCCTGACTTCTGCTGCTTCAGGTTCCAGCTCTGTCTGTCTCTGGGGGCTGGAGGGACACCTTTGTTTTCTTGGCCATGAAGGCACGTCTTCACAGTTCGGCATTGCCTAAATGTGGCTGCTGCTCCTGCACCCTCCAGCCCAGCCCCAGCCCAGGGTTCCCCCCAGCCCCACTTTGCCATCCAGTTTATGCTGGCAGACCCCCCCCCCCACTTACCCTCCTGTCTGTGTAGCTTGCAGGAGGAGAGGGCCACAGGGCTCGCACGGAGGCGACCGCAGCGTGATTCACAGGCACAGCTGTGGTTCTGTGGGAATGGAACCCTCCCCTGCCTCACGGGCCGGAAGAAAATCAGAACAAACGTTTTTAGGAAAGGAGGAGCAGGGTAGCCAAGCCAGAGTAAACAAGCACTGAGAGAAGGGTGTGGGAAGGGGGGGGGACGTGTGTCAGCCAGCAGACGCTAATGGGCCGTGGAGAGGACAGTAATGGGTTTCTCATGTCCTTCTGGCAGTCGCCAAGTTCTTTGTATCTCCAAAGAGTGATCCGACTGATGCTTTGATGTTGGCATCTGCTCTGGTTGCACCCAAACCAGCCTGACTTCTGCTGCTTCAGGTTCCAGCTCTGTCTGTCTCTGGGGGCTGGAGGGACACCTTTGTTTTCTTGGCCATGAAGGCACCCAGTCCGTGGGGCCAGGAAACCTGTGGGGCAGCGCGGGGCTCTGCACCCCATCAGCTCGTCCGTGTGTCACTGCAGAGCTTCTCTGTAACACGGGAGAGCAGCAGGTGCCCAAGGAAGGCATTTGGTTACAAATGTCTTCATCTTTACAAGCAGTTTTGGTGGGTGAGCAGAGCACAGGCATCGTTTGACAGCAGAACCTACGCACGGCTGGAGGGTTGAACCCCGCTGATGGCTTCAGAAGTTGCAGGTCCAAGTCTGTGTGTGGCTTCAGGGTCCCTCAAAGGTGTGTGTCCTGCAGAAATGGCACATGAGCAGCAGAGGCCAACACCAGTCCTGGGAAGCTGCCCACATCAGCGCTGTTGGTGGACGCTGCACAAAGCAGGGACATCAAATGGGAGAAGATCCCAGTGTCCCTGGCTCCACGCCTGGATGTGAGACTCTGAATGGAGACACAAACCCTCCCTTGTAACTCTCCTGAGCAATCCATCATTTGCAGTTGCTTTCAGATGCTGGCTCAGAGAAGCCTTTCAGGGTGTTTGTTATCCAGCCACAACAAGCTTGCGTGGGCTGCAGTCTGGGCTGTGTAAGCCAGGAATTGCTCTGTTTTGGGAAGCTGGTTGGATCCCTGGTTTCCACACACGTGTGTGCTTCCCACTTCAGCGGATGAGGGAGCCCAGGAAGGGACATCACATCACAGGACTGCTGCTACCTCCAGTGAAAGCCAGCATTGCTGCAGGTGTAAGAGCAGCCCAAGCTGAAGCAAGTTGGCTGTGATAGGGAGGCTGTAAGTGGTTAAGTCGTTAGCTACCCATTACAGGGTAGAATGGAGAGGAGCATTGTCTCAGCTGTAGTAAATCAGCCCAAAAGTTCATGGAGCCCAGCAACATGCCCTGGCGTGCCCAATAATGGATGCTTAGAGCAAGAGAGTAAGTTGGTGGTTACAGGGTGAGCCTTCCCCCTGCTTTTGCCCTCCTTGTAGTTGGTGGTTTAGGCTCATGCAATGATAAAGCCTTTTTTAAGACTCCAAGTCCTTACCTGCTATTGAAGGATGTTCGCGGGCAGGGCCGGTGCTTGGCACCTCTCAGGAATAGTAAGTGAATCACCTCCCCAAAGCACTTTGTGTGGGTGAAGAGCACAGGTGAGACTTTTTTACCCCTCTGGTGATGGCAGAGGTGAGATTCCTGCGTGGGTGTGGGTGGGGCTTTTGTGGCATTACCCAAAATGCTGATGACTTTAACTGCAGGGAAGTCACAAGCGCTCGTTTATTTAATGACTCTCTCTTGGTTTTGTTCTTGATGCTGTAGGTATAACAGTCTGGTGACCGGCAAGCGGGCGAGAGGCCTCATCGCTGTGCTGTGGCTCCTGTCCTTCGGGATCGGACTGACCCCGCTGATGGGCTGGAATAAAGCCATGAGCGCGTGTCCCAACGCCACCAACGAGACAGGGACTAACGTGGGGACAGCACACCATCACTGCTTCATCTCGTGCTTCTTTGAGAAAGTGGTAACGATGAGCTACATGGTGTACTTCAACTTCTTCGGCTGCGTGCTGCTCCCGCTCCTTATCATGCTGGGAATCTACATTAAGATATTCATGGTCGCCTGCAAACAGTTGCACCAGATTGAACTGATGGGCAACTCCAGGACCACACTGCAGAAGGAGATCCACGCAGCCAAGTCTCTGGCCATCATTGTAGGACTTTTTGCCTTCTGTTGGCTGCCCCTGCACATCTTGAACTGCATCACTCACTTCCACGAGGAGTTCTCCAAATCCAAGCCTGAATGGGTGATGTATATGGCCATCATCCTCTCCCATGCCAACTCTGTCATCAATCCCATCATCTATGCCTACAGGATCAGGGAGTTCCGCTACACCTTCCGCAAGATCATTTCCAAGATCCTCTGTAGGACGGACGACTTCCCCAAGGGCACCACTGACAACAACCAGCACCTGACTGTCACCAACATTAACTCCCCCGTGGCCTCCGTGACCATATGACCTTGCACGTCCCGCTCCCAGGGTTTTCCCCTCTGTCCCTGACACTGCCCTTCCCTGTGCCTACGTGACCAGTCACAGCCACCTCCCGGAGGAGTGCTCAGAGATGACCACTATGCAGTTATGCAGCTGTATTATTTTTTATTTTTATTTTTGTAATTAACACAGTGCCTCCTAGAGGAATAACCTGACCGGGGAGACCGAGTGCAGCTCACCCTCCACTGCAAACCCCGGCTGTGTGAGTGCTGGTGATCCTATTGTATTTCCTTTCCAGGTCAGACATTGACTGTGGAAGCCCCACCTGCTGGGGGTGTTTCCCCAATTGTGCTGCTCGTGTCGAGTCCTAGGATCTTTATTTTAATTATTATTATTATTATTTTTTTTTAATCTTGATTCATTTAGGAGTAATAATTTTGTGTCTGGTTTTGGGTTGTTCTTTAAGTCCATACTTGACAGCACTTTGGTAATACCCTAATTATTCCATCAATTGTTTGATGCAGTTAGTATTCTCCGATGGGAAAAAGTCTTACTTAGCCCAGTTGCTGGTGTGAAACTGAATCTGCCTTCCAGGCTCTGGGGGATGTGACCGTGTTGATGGGAAAACAAGATCAGAACTGGCCGGGCTATTTTCGGCACCAGTATGGAAGCCCTACTTACTGAGAGAGGAAAATTTTAGGGAAGAGTTGACTGAAGTTTTAGAACAGCAATTTTATTGCCTTTAAATCACTTTTGGTCTACAGGATTGTGCAGACCAATGATCCAGGTTTGATTTCAAACCTGCTTCCAGCTTTCAAAATGCAAAAGGCACAAGTGCCCTAAAATGGTCTCAGCTCCTCTGGGCCAGAGTCACTGAGGTTTGTGCCAACGCTCCCTCGGTGACAATTAGGTTTTTGCTCCCAAGTCAAAACGTGCCAGCCTTGCAGTGCTTCCAGAAGTGCAGGTTTCAGCTGTGACAGCTGGATGCTGCAGCTCCTCTGAGTCCTAAAACTTGGTCTTGCTGGGGTTCCTCTGTAGTCCAGTAACCTCCCCCAGAAACTGTGAGTGCTTTTTTTTTCTAATAGTGATTTTTATTTTTTTATTATTATTATTTTTTTTAATCCTGACCTGCATCAGTAGCAAAAGAGTCTCGAAGGGAGCTGACTTGCCTGAGAAGCTAAAATGCCTTGACTTGCAACCTGATTTTGGCCAAGCTCTTTGGGGAACGAAGCTCACCCCACCTGCCCTCAGCTGGGAGGGCAGGACAAAGCTCACTCATCAGCAGAGATGTCTTAATTTGTACGGCCAGTTAACAGCTCTCTGCAACCACAGCTCAGTAATTACCGCACCCCATTTAATAAATAACTGTGATATGCAAAACTAGACAAAGGTAGAAAGAAGAGAGCATTGGTCTCTGAAGTACCAGCTCCGCTCCTCCAGCCGGCAGGACGGCACGAGCGCGGCTGGAAATGCACCGGTGCTTCTGGCACGGCCTTTGCAGGGCAGTTCCATTCCACAGGTGAGAGGAACAGGGAGGGGAGTCAGACAGACACCCAGCAGCCTCCCTTCCTGCCCAAAAGCCAACTGTGGCACAGACGCAGCTGGTCCTGACTAGCTCAGACCTGCCATCGCCTTGTGGCCCTCCTACAAACGGGAGTCTTGCCCGAAGGTCCCTCCATGAGGTGGTACCAGCTCTCTCCAAAGCACCCAGCACCAGCAGCATCACCAGCGGTGACCGGTGAGAGCCTGGGGTGCAGGGATGTGTACTTAATATGGTTTTTCTGTGGTGACCCCCCCCAAGGGGAAGGCAGAGGGAGGGAGCAGGCCTTTTCGAGCTGTGTGGCAGGAAAGGAAGTTTAACCACAGCCAGTTCCTGACAAACAGGTCCAGTGGACAGACTGTGATGCCTGGAGCGGTTTGTCCCTGAGAAATTGTACTTGAATCGTATAGAAATCAGCTTTCTATTTTTTTAACTGCATTGCACTAAAAGGGGGGATACTGTAAGACCCCAAGAGTTTCATTTCTCTAGTGTATTTGACAAATAATGTGTAAAATCAGCTGAAAAGCTGAAGATCCTGCAGCATGTGCTGTGCCAGCTGGTGTGTCCTGCAGCTGCAGGTGTGACTGAGGGCCCATGGGGCAGACATGGCTGGTTCACTCAGGGTGATGGATTTTGCTTCTGCGTGTGGAGCAGCTCTGCCGACTGATCCAGCCCCAAACCCTGGTGAATCACCAGTAAGCACTGAATGGGTTTGTACATGTTTATGCAATTTCCAAATTTAGCTCCAGCTCGGTATCTCAGATACTGAAGGATCTGAATAGTTCCTGTCCCACATGTTCCTCCTTGAACAGCCCCATTCAGCTTTGCTGCATCTGCCTTGGTCACAGTCCAGCGACCACATGTAGCCACCTCCTGCCACCGGGGCAGGGTTTGACTCTCTCCTCCTTTCATTCTTTCCCTTCTGTATTATCTTTGGCTGAGTTCCTTCTGTTAATCATGGCTGGAACCACGCAGGGTTTCACCTGCAGGTCTGGCAGTGTTGCAAAGTGGTTGCAAGCTACATTCATCCCTACAACAAAAAAATGTCAGCTCCCCCGCCCTCCTCCCCAACTGGCTGAAAATGAACCAAACTCTGGACAGCAGGAACAGCCTGAGACACACAGCGCTGCAATACAGAGAGAGACAGTCCCAGAACACTTGCTCACTTCTGACAGCTCACGCTGCAGCTCGGCATCCACTGCTGCTACCTGTCACAGCCCTCTCCTGAGCCAAATTCCTGTAGGCAGACGCGGCGTTTCCTTACTCTGACTGTGCCATGGGGTTGTCAGCCATTACTAACTATGGCCCGGGTCACCGCTGTCTTTAGGCACATTAAGTGCCTTTGTGGATCTGAGCCAAAGTAATTTCGAGGCAAAATAAAAACAGGACACCTCTCTCAACCCCCTGGAAAAAAAAAAAAAAAAAAAAAAAAAAAAAAAAAAAAAAGCATAGGTGTTAATCAACTGTTTGATATGTTCTGGTTGTACTCTGAGGTTTCAGTAAAATACTAAAAACTGTGGTGTAAGCTAGCAAATTTCTGTGGCTCCCCTGTATTATTTTACTTCTTTCAATACCATAGATTTTTAAATCAAGTTATTCTCTGCTCAGTTTTCTCAAGACTGTATATGGAAAAAATCCTTCAGGTTTTCAGGCTCTATTTGCATGGTACTGGTGTGTTTTGCAGTCATCCAAGTTTCCAGGCTACAAGCTGCAATCGAGGTACTTGGGAGCAAGCCCCAGTATTGACATAATTACTACTTTTTAAACTTAATACATCTGGGTAGGTACATTCCCACAGCTCAATCTAATAAGCTCTTTTAGGGAAAGAGCTGAAATAGGAAAGCTGTTAAAACCTGGCATAACTGTGTGCAGCATTATAGCATAGCATACAGTTCTGCAAATACTAATGCAAATACTACCCTGATTCAATGTGTTTTTTGAGAAGGCAGAGACTGAAAAAATGGGGTTTAATATTTTTCCTAGAACTTTTTTTTTTTTTTTTTTTTTTTTTTTTTTTTTTTTTTTTAAAAAAAAAAAAAAAAAAAAAAAAAAAAAAAAAAACAACTCTGAAGGTTTCTATAAAAATGTGAAGTGCAAACGGCAGAGGAACTTTCTGTAGGAGTGCAGCTGTAGCTGTTCAGCTGTCACTCCTCACTGCTCTGATGTACATAGGATGGATGTGTTTTCCTCATGTTGCTCAGATTTTGTATTTGCAGTAACTGTTATTTACATACAGAATGCTTAATTTACCACCTACACAACAGCCTGTGCCCCATTTTTCCTTGCGGTGTTGCGGTCACGTGGTGCATCACACCAGGCCACGCTGCGCCGGAGGAGGAGCCCGATGGGAGCAGGGGCTGAGGGAGGTGGTACCCAGCTCAGCAGTGTGTGTCTGGGGCAGACAGCCTTGCCCTGTCTGCCCACAGGGGGTGGTTGGCTTGTCTGAAATGGGTCGATTTAAAAGCAGAGCAGCCAGGGTGACACTTGCAAAGACCCCCCATATTACAGCAAACACAGCAGGAGCACAGACCTGCCATCATTCTGGAGGTGCTGAGGTGTCCCTGCCCTAGTCCCTGGTACGGGTTTGCCAGTGATGAATCAGAAACCTCTCAGAGCAGCCAGCAGCAAAAAGCCACCGCAGTGTCACCCTGTCAAAGGCCACCCCCACAGAGCCCTGCAGGAGCTGGAAGGGTGGTGGGGTCAGTCAAAGCACTGGCAGAGTTAACAAGGCTTAAGGCATCACCAAGAGACCTGCTGGACTGTTCATATCCCCACATCGCAAGCACACAATATTGCAGATTAAGTTCAAACATCTTCAGCAATCCCAAGAATAGTCTAAATAAACAAAACATTTATTAATTAATCCATCAGTGCAAGGCTGCTAATTAACGTCACACTTGGCTGCAACACAGGAAGAAATCTCCCAGCCATGATGAACATTTCACAGTCTTGTAGATACAAAAAATGCCAGCTACCCAGCTGGGAGGGGCACACAGAGAGCACATCCACATGTGATCCAAGTCCTTCATCCTTCATCCTCTTCCTCGGCCAGTAAGATGCTCGTGAGCTGCTCCTCAGAGACACTTAGTTCCTGGCAGGCTCCCACGGCCTGACTGAGGTAGACAGCAAGGATATGTTTGCACTGCAAATAACAGCGCAGCCAAGTTAACAGCAGGAGCAACACAGGAATGTCAGGCTCTATCTGGAAGCCACAAAAACCCATCCTGGCTAGAACGGGTCTAACGAAGCAACTCATCCTTCCCATGAACATGGTTCCCCCTTGGCACACCAAGCCCTGGCACAGGCTGGTGCTCCAGTGGCCCCCATGCAGCTTTGCCACCAGGATAATGTGACACAGGGACCTGACACACAGCAAAGTGTTTCTGGCTCCTGCTGCCCTCCCCACACACATGCAGGAAAAGATGGCTCCAGACTATAAAGAACAAGATTCAGCTTAGTACAGTCTGGCAGCCCCCATGGCTCTCAAAACCAAGAGTTTTAGGCCCAGTTTGCAGATCTCTTGGGACAGACAGGCTTCCCATGGGGCAGGGATGACCGGCACCAGGTGTGGACACTTGCAGACCAGTTAGTTACCCTGAGCCCTTCCTGATTGGCACCAGGTGAACTGCATTACTTCATCAGCCAGACTCCATGTGGCAGTCCCATTAGCAGCAACAGCCCTTGTTGCAAGAGACCATCTCTTGATAGCCAGAACAGTAATGTGTAATTAAGAACAAAAGCCCTTCCTAGCCCTCGTTAGGCCCAGCTCCACCCAAATACCGTGACTCCCAGAGGCCATATTATGCAGTGGGTCAGGCTGTGGCCAAGCCAACACTCCTGCATTTGCTTCCTCAGAAACTTGAGGCTGCTCAGGTTGAAGGATCAGACCACAGCCTTCTCCCCTGCTCCCCGTCCCGGATCCAAGTTAAGGCAGAACAACTTACCAGAAGGCTCTCACTCTTCTGCAATACAGTAAAACCAAAAGCAGGACACGTGCAGAAGTGGCAGGAGCTGTAGCAGGTGTAGAGTTTGCCCGAGCTCCCAAGGACCTGAAACAAAGGGAGTGGAAGGAAGCAGGAGTCAGAGGCAGCATTCACTTTTAACTCCTCTAACTCTTAGCCTGTTTCTGCCCTGAAGTCCTCTCCACGATGACTCACAGCGTGCACCTGGCAAGCAGGTGCCACAACACAAAGGCATCCCCAAACGCTGCAGTGACCCATCTAAGCTTGAAGCTCCTCAGCTTTCTCATGGTCTCCACAAGATTGTCTCCCTGCAGGCAAGGAACCATGCCTGTACACACACCTGTGCTCGCAGCAGACCCCAGCTCCAGTGACCTGCTGGCTGCTGAGAGATCAGGAAAAGGGCAGTAGCAAAAAGCCCTGTCCCTTAATCTCCCAAAGCCAGCAGCAGAGTGAGCTGCCAGCCCCTCTAGTGAGCTCTCCCCACAGTGTGACAAAGATACTCTTGTCACAGAAAGCCCATTGGTGAATCCAGGACCACCATGGACCTGGGGATGGAAGAAGACCAGCAGTGAGCTCTTGCAGTGAGGCTTCTTCTAACCAGCTCCTGTGGGTGAAGGCTGCAAAAGCTCTTGCTGTTCTGCTCCCAAAACCAGCTGCAGCTCTTGGAATCCAGTTTTTTTCTGAATAAACAAAGCTGAAGTCTCCAGAGAAGAAGCCTCCCTGCTCCATCTCTGCTTTGGGAACAGCACTGCCTCCTTTTCCCACATGCTGCTGCTCTGCAAGGCTGATCCTGAGGCATATTCCCCCTGCGCCTCGGGCAGCTGGGTGAGGGAAGCATTCGTTTCCAGTGTGGAGAAGCTGATGGGCAAACTGTGAGCTGCTGGAGCTGCCTGCATGGTATAAAAAAGCTAACCTATGGATTTCTCTTTTACTTTCTTCAAGACTGTAAAATCACTTTTAGAAAGCTACTTTTTAAGTGCCAACTGCTCTGCCCTCTTCTATTGCAGGGGGAGCAGAACACCCTTGCAGACCACAAGCAGAAACCTGTGCTCAAAAGCATGGACTTCCTTAATGCTCTGAGGCCTAAACTGAGTGCACCCAATGGCCAAAACTCAATTACAACAGAATATTTGCTACGACGTGTCTCATATCTGCCACAGTGACAGCAGGTGGCCTCGACAGCTGGCACTAACTCTTCCTGGGTATTCCAGAGAATGGTGGGGATTTACAGGGGTGCAATCACCAGCAGCATCCTCCTCTGCACACAAGCCCCTGGGCTCTGACAGCACACCGCACTCCTCTTCCATACCAGGCTTTAGGTTCTGGTTGGGTTTGTGGCACACGTCCACCTACATCCACAGATACACCAAAAAGTGAAAAGACAGTGGAGCTGGGCAGAGTGCTGCTGCCCTCCAGGATGCCCCTGGTCACTCCAGAGGAGCATCGTCTCTCCCTGTCCAGAGGCACTCTCAAGGAGAGCCTTTCCCCTGTCCCCTGGAGCTCCTCTCTCTGCACCCCTTGCCTCACAGGTAACATCCACAAGTTTAAGCTCTCCCACAGAAGTGCCCATGCCTCATAATCCCCTTTACTCCCAGCAGATTCGGGACACAAGACTCAAATTCCCACTTCAGGGTAAACCAGTCTTTTTTCAGTCTGGCCTTTACCCTCGGCCCTCCTTATACTCCAGGCTGAGTTTGTTTCATTTGTGATAAGTTTGTTTTTCTGTAGCCCCTTTGATTGTTTTTTCCAAGATGAAGTATTCCGATGGTGCCTTTCCTTCAGAAGTGTTTTCCTTTGAGGAGGGGGGGGAAGACACAGACACTGCCAGATTTGGGCTGAGTTTAACGTTCCCTCGTCCTGACCTAGATGGCAATAACGCAGCTGCCTAATAAGGCAGAATCTAAAATCCTAAAGACCAAGAGAAAAAGGTGCCTCTGTTTCTGGCCAGCTGCAGCCAAGCCAGGCACTGGGGTGCTCTCCTGGCCCTAAGACTGTGAGATTTCCTTCCGCTGCCCTCATCTCCAGGCACTTGCTGGCTGCACAGCAAGGAAAAACCAGCTCGGTGGTGGTGGTGTCCCCGCCAGCGTGTGGGGACGCAGGAGGGCCAACTGTGGCACCGTGGCAGCTACTGCTGCCACCAGCATACAGCTAGGCAGCACCACACTCTGTGCCAGGACCTGACGCTCAACCCCTTCACGGTGGGGCAAGCTGCCATACAGTTCTAGGAAATTAATTAAAAAAGACATAAAAAAAGAAGAATTCAATAAAAGCACAGGATGTGAGCAATGCAAGTGACAGTTGGCAGGAGGGCTAAAGCACTGCCTCCCTCCCTGCTGACTGGCTTCACTCCCCCAGCTCACAGCGTTTCTGCAGCTCAGGTAGAGCTGGTGGGTGTCCCAACTGCTGCCTGCTCACTGCTTTACTCTTCTGCCGAAGCCAGCACAGCTCCACCATCAGCTGCAAGTAACATTTATTTATCCCCAACCTGGAGTTACAAGGGTTGGCTTTAGTCTGCAGCGTAGGCTGGTATTATAGAAGCTCTTCTGGGATGATTAACAACTCTGAGTTAACATCAGCCTTTGAATACCCCATCAATGCTACTCTATTAAGTAGCGAGGGCATTACTGCCCAGCCATTAAATCATAGTTTTCACTCGACTGAGGGCTCTTTCTCCTCCCATTTCAGTTCCCGAGGGCACGAGCTGCCCACGCTACAGGCTGCAGTCCTAGGGCCTGTCTGAGCAGAGCCATCTCCCCCCTGAAGCAGCACCTCAGATGTGCTGGGTGATACAGAACGTAAACAGCACTTTAGCCTGTGAAGTATCAACATCTCAGATTTGCCTACGATGACCAAAGTTTGGGAGTTTCACAATAGGTGGCCCCAATGAGAACAGTTCTCTAGATCCAGCTGTAAGTGAAAGCACCACCTCACATTCCAGCTCCACCACATCTGGGTGCTGGCAGAGCTGACTTTCTGGGGAATAAGTGAAAAGGATGACTGTGCGTGTGTCCAGGCAGCCATGGATGCTCCCCCCTCCCCACCACGCTGGGCATGCTTCTCTGCTGGGGGAGAAGTGCACCCAGGTGGGATATGCATCTACACCACACACATGAATGAGGAGGCAGTGACACTACCCAGCTACTCTTGAGTGCAGAGTCCCACTCAGTGTTTTGGTTTCTGTGTTCCTGTCACCGCTCCAGCCAGCAGCCTCAGGGGAGGCTCTGCTCTTTGTTTCTGCCTCTCAGACAGCTGCGCTGAGGAAGAATTTCACAATGGGATCAGCCTCACGCCCCCAGAGAAAATATCTCTTCAGATTCCTCTGTTAATGAACTCATCAGCATGGCCTTAATCAGCAATCAAGCTTCACTGAAGAGGAATGCTGCTCAGAAGTGCACGTGCACCTGCAAGGCAGGGGCTGTTTCCTGTAGGCTGCCCAGTCAGCTGGGAGGACACAGGCACAGACCCTGGTGATGCAGGGGGGCTGCTCACATCATACCCATCAGCTGCAAAGTGCACTGAAGGTTGGGCTTGTCCTACACTAACTCCTGGTGACCAGCCCTGACCTACCTGTCCGGGGGTTCCTTCCCCAGGTAGAGGGAACTGGTGGGTCCCTCTACCCACAGCAGCAGGAGGAGAGCAGTTCTGACACTTGCTCTTTTCAAACGTGCACCAGTTGGACCAACTGTTGGGTCCCTCAGTAGATATTAATCAATCAGGTCCCACTTGGTGCTGGCAGGACTGCCACCAGCAGGAATTCTTTGCCCCTCACTGGGCAGTGTGAGGGGTACCAGCCCAGCCCAGAACAGGGTGTCAGGGCAGCACCCAGCACATCAAAGCCCTCTCACCACCCTCTAATCTCCTCCATGACTCATGAGGCTTCCTGCACCTAAAAGATTAATATTAGGCCTCTTAAGATGCAGATAACTCTGCCATGCTGCAGAAAAGCTGTAAGCACGTGAGCACACATTTAGGCTCCCTGGGAAGACCAGAGGCCCTAAGCAGCTCCCATCATCCATCACACAAAAGGGTGCTAAGTGAAGACTCTGCACCCCAGGCTGCACAGCTCTGCCTCAGCCTGCATGGCCCAACAAAGCTCTGCAAGGAGAATGTGACCATTCTCTGCCCAGTGGCACATTCAGCCAAGCAACAGCAAAAAAAAGAAAAAGCCTTTAAGCATTCAATTATTGAGGCAGCTGCTGTCTAAGGGGCCTGGAAGCAGTGCTTCTTAGGCTTTACCAAACATCCACAGGCAAGCCCTCAACTCAAATCAAAGGCTTTGTTCCTGAGTCCTGTATGTTTATGAGTCATGCCTCTCTGGAGGGGCTGATGTCCCCTCTAAGGCCCCAGAAGCGATAAAGACTCCATGTGCAAACCAAGCAATGCAAGCTCTGAACATGTGAAAAACGTTTGTGTGATTACCCAGGCCTGGCTTCACAGCTCTTCTCTTACCCTAGATGACCCCAGAGCATCTCAGCACCTCCAGTGAAGGAGAGAACGGCCTTTATAGGGAGGATTTTTGGAAATGTTCCTCTTGGCTGCTGCAACAGTGAGCAGATTCCCTCTCCTCTGGTGTGTGAAAAAGCACCAGGTTCAGCAATGGAGACAGGTGTGCTATCTGAGGGGGTTAGCAGTGCAAGTAAAAGGAATTGGGTGCTTCTTCACCAGAATCTTATGGGCACAGGGTCCCATTGCTTACACAGCCTTAGCCAGGGCACAGCACACAGCGTCTCTCGGACTCTGACCCCATGGGTTGGATGCAGCTGGTCAATAGCTCACAGAACAGACAGACTGTCCCCATCAGAGATGCCACTGGTGCTGTGGCACGGTAAAGCAAGGAATTACCTCTGTCACAGAAAAGTCAGAAAGAAGTACCAATGGCTCCTTTCTTCACCTAACGAGCCTCAGCTTCGTCTCTGACCCTTGTGCTGTAAGAGGAGTTCAATCTTTAGGGCTAAGTTGAGCTCTACTCCCTAAAACGTCATTTTATGAAGATGTTTCTGTGATTCACAGACTTGGCTACGATGAACCAGGATGAAACCCACAGACTTGGCCTGTGTTGCTTCCTCCCAGGCAGCAATCCTTCCTCCTATCGCCAAGCAGAGGTCAAAGGTGTTCAGGACACTGAGAATTTGGAGTACAACGGGGAAAGAAATGATGGCAGATAACAGTCCATTGCATACAGTTTGTCAAGAGGAAGAACTGGATAGGATGGAAGTAATAAAGCAAAATTAGCAATCCATGGAAAACTTCATTCTGGCCGTGATACCCCAAAAGACATAAGAAATTGTCTTTGACTGGTTGGGAGCCACAAAGAAAACCATAGTGAACCATGCTGTTCTAATTCTAGTCTGTGGCTACTGCTCTCTAGTATCGCTTTAAGAGTTTATAAATCACTGATATTCTCTCCATGTTTAACCAAGTGCCCTTCCATGTTCTGCAAGTTAGTTAGGCAAATACTGGCTCACATGTCAACTGGAAACCATCAGAAAGTAAGACTGAAGAGGAGAAAAGCTGTGTGTACCTGGTACGCGGTCCTTCCGCTGGGGGACCTGACTCGAGTGACAGAACGCTGATCCACCAAATCCAAAGCTGGGACAGCAGATGGGCCAAATATGAACTTCAGCCTGAAAAAGAACATGTCTCTAGTTAGGTCACACCACAAAAGGAGACCATCTGGTTTAGCCTTAATCCATGGCATTTAGCCCTATGGAGTCCAGAAGGCCTGTTGCCAAAGGCTCCCACTGCCTCTCAAAATCCCACCAGCTACAGCTCCATTAATTACACTACAGAGTTATGAAATGCATTTGTCATTGTTAGCTTTGAGGACTTCCACCAAGTGACCACCAATCCCTGCCCTGTCCCTCCGAGAGAATCTCAGGACTCAGTCCTTCAGGACAGCCTCTACTCTGCCAGCTATTCAGAGCTGGATTTTATTATTCTTAGGAGAACTTCCAAATTTCCAACCTGCTCCCAAATAGTCCCACGTTTCTTTGCAAAATCCCACTCAGATCTAATTACAAGGCATTTTAAAGACATTTTCTTACACAGGACATTACATCTTCTGTGTTTCTTTTTCAGCACTATGACCCAACACACTATTCTGGCTGCCTTCTGCACAAACAGGACATGAAGTGGTTCCTGTCCTGAACTAAAATGAGACAAAGTGCATCAGAGACACAGAAATGAGATTTTTTTAGTGCCAGAGCACTGGCACTTAACCAATTTATCAAACAGTGAATCTAGACTCTAAAGCTGGAAGCTTTGCTTCTGCCCAGGACCCTAAATACACTAGGTCTTCTTCACAGGAAACTGCTCCTTGGGCAGCAAAAGGAGGACGTGCTGGCAAAGAGAAGATGCTGGAAGGAAATCCTGGAGAATGGGGGATCCAACAAAGGCTACAGGCAACAGGCAGTGTCACACACACAGCCCAGGGACCGTGCAATTAAGGGACACCTTAACTGTACATACAGGCTGTCCTGGATGAGTTGCCCTGGATCAGATTATTGATCACTTGGCCTTGAATCCCACCTCCAGCCATGGCCCACACATCATGCCTCGGAGCAATGAGAGAGCAATGATGATACACAGCTCCTTGAGCAATAGGAAATGCAGCAGCAGAGCTCCTTCCTCATCCCAGAGAAACTGGTCTAAACCCCTGGAGAATGAATGAGTCATTTTGTAGTGATCACATCTCCTCTATCGCAGTCACAACTGAGGTATAAATTATTCTTTATCTACCCACCAAACTGCATCAATAGGAAGCTGAAGACCAGCAGGGAAATACTTAAGACACTCCACTCCACGTGGAACCACCAGACAGCAGTAGGCTCACACACAACAAGTTTATTCCAGATAAACACCTAGGGACAGCAGATGCCTTTTGTCACTCCACCCTCCCTAAAAACCCTTTCCCTTTCCTTTCCTCCCGAGCAGGACCCATGCCCACGCAGGGACGCACCACTGCACAGCATTTATGGATCAGAAGTGGAAAAATAAAGAGCTATGAGTCCTGAAGGCACAGTAATTTCTATCTACCTAGTCACTGTCTGCACAACCCTGCAAGGAGAATTTTATCTCCTATTGATGCCGTGCAAGGGTAGATCATAAGATGTATGTCAAATATGGACATCTATACCTTTAGCCTATTGTCCAGGCAGCTCATAGGCTTAAAAGTTCTTCTAGACCTGTATACCCAGCTGCTCTGAATGCGTTCCAAAGAGCTGAGGGCAGCTCAGTTAACTTTACAGACCTTTTACCCTCTGAGAAAGATCTGTGTAGTCTACGTTAGTTACAAAGATAAACAAGAAGAAAATCAGCAGTGATGAAAAGATAGTACAAAACATGAGTGGGAGAAGAAGAGAAAGCAGAGGAACATTTCCAAGTCCAGTGGAGACACAAAGAGCCAAGGCAGAGCCCTGGCGTCGCAGCAGCATGGCTGACCTATGCCTCTGAGTCAATCTCATTGATAACAAGCCAAGCAGACAGACTTATTCCAGGAAGACCTAAACTTCAGTTGCACAAACTCAAGGCAATAAGGATTGGCTTCATCTGAGGACTGAGAGGAGGTGGGTGGGGGAACACTCAACGTAAGACATTCCTTAATGATTAGGTTTGGGACTGCAAGGGGGCTGACTTTAATGAGTTTCAGTAACTCTTTCAAATTTGGGGAATTCTTTTTTCATATATATAGTTTGATCAGTCTAACAGGAAATAAGTAAGGGGAATGCCCAAAGGAAATTGAAGGACTTCAGAGATTTGGAAGAGATTCAGAAATTAAATCAGAACACTTCTGAGCTGCTGGTCACAGGGAATTGGTGGAAATCTGACTGCCAAGAGCTACCACCCAACTGTTATTAAACTTAACAAGGGATTTTCTTTCCTCTTCTTTTATTTTATGACAAGAGGGAAACAAAAAGTTATGAGACTTGTCAAACATAATCCCACCCTTCAAAGGCCACTGTGGTCCCAGAAGAGGGAGCCAGCATCCATACCTTTCACAAGTGTTAGGTTGGATAACTTTAAACCCAAAGATATTAAGGCCTGACGGGTTCCTGGTGATCTCCTCTCCTGGCTAAGTTACAGGCAGGCAGGAACACAAAGCTAAAGATTAATCTGAAAAGCATTTCTCACTGTGGTGCTGTCTTTCTACCTTCAACACCAGTTAGTGAGGGCTGCAGAAGTTGTGGAACTTGGAAATTTTTCTTATTGAACTTGGGAGACTGCTTGGGAATGGCTGAAATATTCACAAGTTTCAATCAATGCAGGGACGATGAAGCTGACCTGAGACGACTTCTAAACAGGAGAAAACTCTCAGGGTAATCTTCAATTAACAATTCCCTTGTGTGGAGAGATGATATGTTCACTTCTCCCTTTCTATCACACATGCCCATGAGTCAAACAGAAGAAACCTCAGGATGCTGCTGTGCTCACAACGATATGAACACTGGATTCACGCTCCAGTGGCATGAATCACAGTCCACTCTCACAGGAAACTCACTCCAGATCTGAGAGTGGACTCAGAGCTCAGGTTAAACATTCTGGGTTTTTGCATGTTTAATCCACCCAAATTAAAGCAAGTCATCACAGGAGATTCAGTGATACAGAGATTTGGAAAAACTCTTGAGATTGTCTCTCTTTGGACCTTCATTTCCACTACCAGCAAAAACATGTAGCAACTCTGCATGAGAAACGTGCACTGGTCAAATACAGGAAAAAAAATAGCAGTACTATAATGAGAGCAGATTATCAGCTGTCCTTTAGCAGGACACTTGGGACAAGAACTGAAGTAAAAGATACTTACCCCAGCAACAGGTCATCAGGGACTGCAACAAAAAGAAAAAGAAGCATGATTTTGCTGAACTTCTCCACTGTGAGAGACGTCAACATCACAGGGAAGCTACTGTCTCCCTAACATCCCCCCCAAGGCCACACAGGACTGCAGTGCTATAGCCATCCTCTCCAGCCACCAAAAAGCAAGAAGGAGCAGCAAAATGGTATGGTAGTGCTAAGGCACTTATCAAGTACAGCAATCACATATACATTCAGAACCACAGGGATTAATTTTAAAAGGAAATGTGGAAGCCCAAATATACTTAACTTTTATGATATCCTACTTTTAAAAGCATGCAAGAAAAGGGACGCAATCTCAACCTCTCACTCTGCCACTTTAAGAAGTTGGTTAAAAATATATATATTGGTTTCCCTGAAACACTCTTGGCATGAGTTGAGAACTCTGGCATCAAAACTTTAAAAATGTTATTCTTTTCCCAGCATAGTCTTGCAGGGCGCCACTAGTTTATAGCTTTTAATACAGCACACAGAAACATAATGTCTTCACTTATTAGAATTTCTTGTTAAAGATGGAAAATTACTCTTAAGAAAATTAGTCTGTTTATTGTAGCTAACAGCTTACGCTCTGATCGTCCAATCTGATCTTTCTGTTATCACTAATGGGACACAGTGTACTACGTCTCTGTATTCCACTGGAAGGACTTCTGACTTTAAAATCCTTTGTTCCAACAATTCAAAATATTTTCTATGACTTATGCTGTTGATTTGACTTTTCCAACCTTACTCTAATTTAATTACCCAAAATGATCAATCAGTTTGTTTATATAGTTATGTCACAGTGTATGGCTTAGTACTATTGTGGTGCTTTAAAAAGAAGTATAGACTACAACAAGATTTATAAAGGTTTTTTTAAAGCTTTTAAAGAGTCACATGTAGATTTTGGATATACTCTAACCTGACGGGAGCCATACTGCAACTATGCCTAAAAGCTGTTAATGTGGTCACTCTGACAGTTCAGACATTAAGTCTCTGCCCAATCCCCACTCAAATGCAGTGCTCAAACAGACTTCTCTGAATGTTTATTTGGCTGGGTTTATTGCAGTCAAAATATTCCTTAAATAGACACTTTCCTTAGGAAGAACCATTCTGTGCTTCTTATCAAGTAAACACAAACAGTAATATTCTTTCAGCACAGATTACAGAACTACATTAGTAACCCAGAGTGCAATGAAAGTGGTTGCTCTAAACTAGCTGCTAGAATTGGCCAAGACTTACCTGTTGGCATATGCCTGCTTCATTCAGGGAACGGGAAAGCTGTTCTTTGCCCTGGGATCAGTAACACCCCACCCTCTGCTGGTCAGTCATGAAACACGATTGTTTTTATGAAGTATGTCCCTTTCAATTCTAGTTTTGAAATTAGTGAGTCTACAAAAACAGCAGTACAGTAGACACAACAAAATGCCTACCTAAAAGTATACATATGATCATCCCTGAAGTGCAACCACTCACACTACAAGCTCTACGCAAGCAGCATTGCCTTAGGTCCAATGTTAAAAAAGTGTACAACCTGACCCAATTATTGGAAGGGCCTGACTTTTAGAAGGGGGCCACTCCTCGTTACCTGTGCTTCAAACCCCCTTGTATTCAGACAGGTTGTACCAAGTACAGCAATTAAATATACATTCAGAAACAGGGATTCATTTTAAGAAGAAATGCAGAAGCCCAAATATACTTACTTTTATAATACCCTAAATGTAAAAGCATTCAAGAAAAGGCATGTGGCCTCAACATCTTACTCTACCACTCCTGAAAGTAAAAGCCACCCCTTATCTGACAGAGCCTGCAGAAGATGCAAGCAAGGCGAGGCTGTCAGCCTTCATTGCTACCAGAAGGTTTGACAGAGCCTCTATTACTGGCCCACCGCCTTCTGGAATGGGTCTGTTTTAATTTACATACCCTGTGAGGTCTCCTGATAAGCCTTTTTGATCTCTTTCAAAAGCTCTTCTGCTACTGCTGGCAAGGTACTGTCCATCCCATTGGCACTGGGCTCGTGACTGGAACCAAGACAGAAGAGGAAACAGTGGGAAATCATTAGAGTCACTGCAGATACTATTATCCCAGAGAGTTTATCTGGGCAGTACTCTATCTAAACCCTGCAAGGAGGCCAAGCAAACGGCATCCTCAACACCTATTGAACTGTTTTTGAAGTGTTTTTCACACTTTCTCACAACAAAGTGTTTCTTGGTAATAGAGGAGCGTCTCTCAGATATCCCCAGGTATAAACAGACCCAGTAGAAAGGCGAAGGGGGCGATACCGCCAGCAACAGGAGGAGGCTCCGGCCTGCAGCGTCCCGCCGCTGGATAATGGCGGAGCCTCCCAGCGGCAGGGCGGCCTGGCGGACCCGGGGCCCGCGACCCGCGCTGGGGGATCCCTGAGGGAATGGAGCGTCGGCTGCTCCCCACCGCGGTCCCGGGGGACTCTCCTCGGCACGGCGGAGCCGCGCCGCAGCTATTTAGAGCCGCCGGTCCTGGGATGGCGACCCCGGGGCCGGGCCTACCTGCGGCCGCGCAGCCGTGAGGGCGCGTCTCCATAGCAACGGGCGCCCTTTGCCCCGGGTGACGCACGGGCCCGCATCACGTGGCGAGGGCGAGCTCTTAAAGGGCCCGCGGGGGAGGATGCTGGCGGCGGGGCTGCCGCGGGTCCTGTGCCGTTTGGCCGCCCGTTGCTGCCCCGCGGGGCTCCCGCCGCTCCGCACCGCCTGGCACGGCAGGGGACAGAAGGAGGGCGGCGGCAGGACGAGCTCCGGGCGGCGGCGATGGGCCCGGCCGGTCGGGGGTACCCTGGGCTCCCTTGGAGGTGAGGAGGGAGCGGGGGGTGCGGGCCGGGGCATGGCGGCGCGGGCGGCGGTCACCCTCGCCCCGTAGCCCTCTCCCTTTTCCCCAAGGACGCCGAGGAGGACGGCGAGGACGCCATTATCCAGCTGCTGAAGAGAGCCAAGGTGAGGGCGGTGTCTTCTGTGGGGAGGCCGCGGCCATGGCGGTACCTCAGCGCGGGGCCCGGCGGCGGCTGAGCTGCCCCCTGGGCCTTCCCTTCCTCCCCGCAGCTCAGCGTCATGAAGGGAGAGCTGGGGGAGGCCGAGAGGGTTCTGCACCAGGCCCTGCGGCTGTCGCACCAGTCGGATAACAGGAAAGCCATCATCTACACCTACAGCATGGTAGGTGTGCGCAGGTAGAGCGGGTGTATGCAGGTAGAGGGGGGGTGTACACTGGTAAACTCCTGCTCTGGGGTGTCCCGTGTGGGTCTGGTCCGTGCCGTGGGGCTGCAGTTCCCCTGGGAGGGTGCAGTGCCCTGTGCTGGGGCTGTAGGCAGCTGGAACAGGAGTTACATGGAGCTTCAGTGCTGGTCTGTCTCTTCCAGATGGCAAATGTGGCCTTCATGCAGGGACAGCTGGAAAATGTGAGTAACAATGGTGGGTTTTTTTCCTCCTCTGAATTTTATGAGGTTGCATCTCGTGCAAGAGGGTTGGAAGGCAGAGATCTCCCCCTAAAAAGCAGAACAACTTGCTGTGGGACTGCAGTCCTGTGGAGCACGTGCTGCTAAGAAAGGTGCTTTCACAGTTAATTTCTGAGCTCCAACATGGTGCAAGGGAAGGAATGGTTCAGACTGTCAAATGCCACAATCGAGCATTTAGATACGGTCCCAAGGGGAGCCAGGGAAAGCCCTGATAGCACACAGATGTGGTAAACTCATGGCTGTAGAAACTGAAAGGACGCACTAGTTGGCAGTACCAGTGGGCTCCAGTTAGCCTTTCACTGCTGACTGGTCTTGACGTACAACGTAAACACCACAAATTGTGACATGGGTTTCTCCCAGTCTGCCTCCAAAAAAGGTACAGATCTTTTGTTTGAACTACCATTGTTCCTCAGTGTTCTCTTCAAAATTCTCATTTCAGGCAGAGAAGCTGTATAAAGCAAGTATGAGCTATTTGCTTGCAGGGGACACAAAGGAGGTATGTTCTTCTGATCAAGTCTTTCAGGGGGAAGCATTGAGAAGTCTTTGGTTTATTTCTTGCGTTGTAATACCTCCTACTGGAAACTGGCAATACCAGCTC
Organism: Calidris pugnax; assembly: GCF_001431845.1. NCBI lineage: Eukaryota > Metazoa > Chordata > Aves > Charadriiformes > Scolopacidae > Calidris > Calidris pugnax. The sequence goes on along the minus strand of NW_015090977.1, from coordinate 1,479,621 downwards.
TGAGCTTGCTGGCTTCTCAAGAACTTCTTCCTTTAAGGGGATGGGCATTTTCAAGGTCTAAACTTGTTCTTTGGCAAAGAAATGTTTCTGCTGGGAAGATGCAAGAAGAATAACAGCTGCATTGTGTGTCTTCCTGGCAGGATGACAATGCAATCCTTGAGATGTCCCTCAAACTGGCCAGTATCTATGCTGCTCAGAAACAGTGAGTTCCCTGCTAAAGGCATCTTTTGCTTTAATCTTGCTTCGCGGTGGCAGTGAAGAAAGAGGCTCTTTCCTCTATTCTTAGAGTGCCCAAAGAAGCTTTCATGTGCCAAGATACCATCAAAGTAAAGGTTCCAAATGGCGTGATATTTGCCTGCACAGTGATTGTCCAGCTTAGGGTAGAAGCAGCCATAGAGGACATTGCTGTTTAGTCTTAAATCCACACCTCACAGGAGAGAAGCCTTTTGAGTGCAGCTGGTGACTGGTAACTTGAAGCTTCATTTTTCAGTGGAGCATCAGCATGGGTTGCCTTAGCTGGCCTTATCTGGGGTGAGGGGAGCCCTCTCCACCTCTTGGATCCCTTTGTCCATGGGTCAAAAGAAGGGTCTAGGCCATGATCAAGACAGCACTGAGGTCAAGAACCTTCTGCTCAAGGGGAAAAGTTGTCTTACAGGCCCTGTAGAAACAGGGATTGAAGATGTTCACATCCATCCCTTCAGGGATGAAGGAGCCTTGCTTTGCTGAGTTGCTTTACTTTGCAGGCACAAATTAGCCCTGGCTGGCTACGAGTTCTGCATCCTGACCTTAGAGGAGAAGATTGCCAAGCAAAAGGACTTGCCTGAGGATGTCTTATCAGGTGAGACTGCCTTGTCTGCCAAAGACTTCTCTCATTATGTCTTCCTCATTTCCCTGCCCTCGATGTTACTTTCCATATTGCCCAAGCACCATCTTCAGGTCAATCCATTGTCTCCACACTGCATGGGTTTCCTGCTCCTGTAAGATGGAAACTCACGCTTGATTTTGGAGAAGTGATCACTTCTACTCCTCTCTGTTAGCAGCTGAAGAAAAGGCCAACACCCGTCTCTTGCTTGGGATGAGCCTAGACTCCTATGCTCGCTATCTCCTGGACATTAACCAGCTCCCAGTGGCCCAAAAAATGTACGAGAAGGCTCTGCAGATATCAAATGATGTTCAGGGAGAGACTCATCCACAGGTGACGTGTACAATAGCAGTTGACTACTAGGGAAAGAAAGGCTGATCTCCCAGGGAATGAAGCAGCTTTGCTGGCATCAAACATACACAGCAATAAATTAAGTTGTTTTCCTGGCAGGAAGAATGAGCATGCAGCATGCTGATATAGAAATATAAGACTCTTACTAAGAGCTTCTCTGGGAAATACTACTTTTACTAGTGAGACGGGGGTATGAACGTGGTGCTTCTGCTGCTCCAAACTTCTACACAAGTCTTGCTCTGAGACTTCCTCTTCTGTCCTGGTGCAGACTGTGGTGCTTATGAATGACTTGGCAACTGTACTGGATGCGCAGGGGCGCTACGACGAGGCGTACTCCCATGTGAAGAGGGCAGCGGAGCTGGCGAAGGAGACTCAGCACCCCGAGGAGCACATGGTGCTGAATAACCTGGCAGCCATCCTGATGCACAAAGGTGGGTAAATAAACGTCCAGGCTGTGTCACTGCGCTCGTGCCCTCTGCAAATTGCCTGTATTGTAGGGCTGAACTACAGCATTATGTTTGCGTTCCTATTTTCAGTTTAAGCAGTGGGTCTGCCAACTTCGTGTAGGCAACCTGAGGGGTTCTGAAATTGAATTCAGCTGCTGAAGGATCCTGTCCAAGATAAATGCAGTTCTGGTGTATCTGACTCAAAAGGTTGCCAGGGGATCTTGTTTCCCTTGTCCTGTAGCTGGTTCCAAAGGAACAGAAGATACGGTTGAGATTTGTTTCTATGAGATCTTGATGCACCTTGTCCCATCATCATTGCTGTTCTTATAGTTGGCACCCTATGGTGGATGTTCTCTGAAGCTCCCTAGGTCCTGGTGTGTTCCAAGTAGTCCGTGGTTGTCCTTTGCATGTGGTCTGCTTCAGGAGGGAACTCTGAACAGGGGAGATGCAGATAGCCATGCCACTTTTTCCTCTTGCTACAGAAGACTTTCTGCAAGCAAAACAAGTATACAAAGAAGCTCTCAAGCAGGCACGAGAGAAGGGAGATGTTGCTTCTGTCCAGCATATCCAGGAAGAACTAGCTGAGCTGGCCAAGAGGAGAAAGGGTTCCAAATAAGTTTGGCCATGAAGTCCAACCTTGAGGTGGCCGATAGCAGCAAGGATTGGTCAGGACAACAGCCTGAAACCAGTCTGGTGCAATTCTCCAGGAGAACAGCAATGAGGATTTTAAGGACTGCTTAATGAGAAGGGCTGCTATTGCTGAACAACTTAGCCCAAAATAAAGTTGTGAAATCTTAACTGTGTAAATCATGGTGTAGTCTATGGTTGGAGAGTCCTGCTGTGCTAGTGATTTAACCTTGTCTTGACTGCCAGCAAAGAGCAAGTCTAGCCTGGGATTAATACTTGCAGTTCAGTCAAGGTGTAGTCATTTGCTACTCCTGACTGTTCACAGAAGTGTTCACTTTCAAAACATGGCTGTAGTAAAGCTAAGTCATGGAAAAGAGAAGCGGCAGGACCTGTCTCACTCTTTACATGCTGGGTAGCACAACAGGGTGTAGGGGTGTCAGCCCTACACTGTTAACTCCAACACAGCATGTCCCAGACTATACCCATACTATGACAGAGCTGTGGCTCCGTGTCCTTTTCAAACAGGTTGCCTGAAGAGCAAATGTTTTTCTTCAAAGCATTCAGCAGCCAAAGATAGAACGTGCCCTCTCAGATGAGGGGTGAGACTGTTACCAGAAATAAAACGCTCAGCTACCTTACCCCAGTCAGGAGCACGGGAAGTGCCAAAGCTGTCCTCCTTCCTTGGATAGGGCAGTGCTAGAATGCTGGGGCTTCCTGTTGGAAAAAGATGGTATGTACAAACTATCAGGTTTGTAAACTGCATCCCTTCATGTGAATCCACTACGACCAGCCTGTTTATGCAACACAATTTTTCAGTTCTGCCCTGCAGGGAAGCCTAATGCTAAAGACAAAGCAGAATTAAAGCAGAAGTTATCGAATCCCTGTTTAGCCAGGACGGTAGAACTAACTGCAATTCCATCGATACCAAGCATTATTTTAACCTCTCTTTTGTAAGAGTTGGTACAAAGCATTACGGTTAATTGCATCATTATTAGTTTACTTACAGTACCATTAGTGGCTTCAGCTCTCCTTAATTTTGAGCTAAGAAGAGACACATGGGTTTTCTAGAGCAGCTGTTCATTGAAGCTGGAAAAAACTGAAGTCACACACAGAGCTTTGTTCTCCACAGGTGAGGAAGTGGAAATACGGATGTTACAGGCACACTTGTACTAATGAAAAGGCTCTAATACATTATAGCCAATTAAAGTTCTGGGTTTGGGTTTTTAAGTTTGGTTTTTAAGTGGCCAACCTGAGACACTCCAGCAGCGCTAACGGGGAACCCTGCAGCACCCCCCTAAGGGAAGCGTTTTGCCTGTTCTCAGGAACATAGCTTGATGCTGCGAAACAAGAGGGAGACACAGGAAAAGCAAATGGAGAACTGATCCCCTTTATTGATTGGTCTGAATCCAGAAGTCACTGTCTACTGAAGACATTGTGTGGAAAAAAAAAAAAAAGAGTTTTATGATGCATGGGTTTTTCAAGTCTTAAATGATTTCATATCAGAATCACGAAACATATCAAGATGAAAGCATTGTGAAAGCGCTGATCAGAAATCAGTTAAAAATCTGTAGTAAACTACACTTTGTAAACATGATTTACAAACACCTCCCTGTTTGAAACAGGTCAGATGTAATTCCATACTTGAAGATTACTGGAATTGTGGTAAACCCTAACTTAGGCTCTGGAGAGGTTTTTACACTGGAGAAGTTAAAACTCGGATAACAAACAAAAAAAGCAGCAACATTTTATGTGCAAATGCCACTCAAGCTGTATCTTAGGAGAAAGTGACTATCCTACCTTGGATATCTTGCTGCTGCAGCAGCAATAACATGAAGCTTTGCAATGAACATGCTATACTTACTGTACAGTTAGCAAAGACATTTGTCTGTACATGCCTCTTTCACGTTGTATTTGTTACACTAAAAAGTGAGAACAAGTGAGTTTCAGAATGGAACTTCACTCTCCACTCCAAATTCAAATCTACAAAAAGGGCAGAGCAACTTGGTTTCCAGTATATGTTGCTGTGGGAACAAAAAAGTTAAAAGAAGAGCACAGGTCTACAAACAGGATGAAAACGTCACTACTTCAAGCCAGAAGGGTAAAGGATGGGAGGGTGAGAAAAATCTTTCTTAGAGAAAGGCTGCAAGGAGATTTAAGCCTGCCAACTCATCTACGCTGATGCAGGGTTTAAAAAAAAAGTAGCAAAATAATTACGTATTTGCAACACAGTGTCAAGTTTCCAAATGAGTTCCTTTGGATTTTTTTTTTTTTTTCTTGCTTTCCCACACTTAGGGCAAAAAGGCTTTCCTCTAAAGTACTCAAAGTAAATTTGCTATTGTTGATAATTGGTATTGGTCAATTTGCTATTTGGGCTTCTTCCTGTTTGTAACTGGACCATGACCGTCCCTCCGTAAGATGGAGCTTACACGGCGTGAGGTTACACAGCTGCATCATACCTTCCAGACAACGCATCGCACATACAGTGTAAATTAAAAATATCTTGACTGGAAAATAACTTCAAGGCAAAGACTCTGTTCATCAATGAGATGCAAAAGCAGTTTGGAATCTGACAGACCACGCCGCCACCCCCCCCCAAATCAGTGCTATCTGTAAATCAGTCCTTCTACCCCGGAAGATTTAAATTCACTTCCTGAGGTCAGTGCAGCAAAAAAAAAATAAGATGCTTTTGAAGATGGATGTCAGAACACCCTGTGATACCACTAACCAGATGTATGTATACATGAGCTACAACCATTATCATAGCAGGCATTGATAGATGAATGATTAAGGAGAGTCTCCTAGTACCATATACAATTCAAAAATAAAAATAAAAATCACCCTAACAAGTATTGCACACTTTAGGAGTTAAGCCAAGCATTTGTCAGGACTTCCACCAAAAGCTTGCTTACGTGGCTAGGGACTGGGATGGGGATGCAGACTTTAAAATAATTATTACATAAAGATTTTAAAACCAGACTGGAGGAAGGTAAAAAGTACCTATTTGAAACTGGTTCTAACAGTAGCCAAGTAGTTGACTTGTGTGTTGCTCAATTATTCTATAAAAGCCGTTTTGTTTTATTTGGACGTGGGATGTAGAGGTTTTTCTTCTTAAAGGATTTATCAACCCGCCCAGAGCCTCTCTTCAGATAAGCCATTTGCCGTGGTTAAATATGACAGTAAAATTTAGTAGCCTGTTCTGACTGCATACAATGCAGAAACAGAGAGCACTAAGATAGGCTTTTGGGGCACAGTTAAAATTCCCAGTGTGCATAACAGTGAGGTATGCCTCCAGAAGCTGTTCTTTTTGTATTTTTCTCCTTTTAAAAATGAACCATAACATACCCATGCAATAATAATTTCTGCAGTGTTGCTAAATAAAACCAACTGCACCAAAAATTTACAATGTGGCAGAATTTAAAATTCAAAAGAAATATATCATCTTATTCCAGCGAACCGGACTATGTTAATGTACAGAATTATTAAGGGGTCAGTCTTAAAAATCAACATTTTCACAAGAGCTTGAACACCACTGAGAAAGTGTGTCTAGGGGAAAAAAAAAAATGATATAAAAGCACAATGCCTGCAAGAAGTGGCACGGCATTTAATGGGCAATGACGCTAGGCTGGTTGGGAGGCTGGGGTTATGGTTAGGCGAGGCTGGTAGGGAGGCTAGGGTTATGAAGAGTACTCTACACTGGAGAAAATGCTTAAAAAAAATTACAAAATGACCCCCAAAGTTTAGGCAATGATTTGAACATAAGTACACCAGATACTATAGCAAGGGAAAAAACACTGCAAAAAGTACTCTCTATTTACAGAAGAATGATTTAAAGACGTTATGGTTTTCTTTACAAATAGATGTAGAACAGGAATAGTCCACATTTTTAAAAACTCTTTACATATTTATCTTTAGTGAGTCAACCTTCTCGATCACAATCCTCCAACACACAGCCTGTGCAGAAGGCATTTAACGGACTCTCCATCAATTCTTCATTGTGTGGCCCTTGCTCTCTTGGAAAGTCTCTGTGGGCACAAGTCAAAAATAGATTTCTTTTTTTGACCCGCAAATTAAAAAAAAAAAAAAAAAAAAAAAAAAAAAAAAAAAAAAATACTGAATAAAATCAGCATTTTTAAGACAAATATGCAGGTCAGTATTTGTGTTAGTTTGGGTGAACTTAAACGCAAAAAAAAAAAAAAAAAAAAAAAAAAAAGAAAAGAAAAGAAAAGTCTGCATAGTTCAGTCATCACTGTCAGACAGAGTCTCGTATTGTGCTGAAAGCAGTGGTGCAGGCTCTCGCTCCCATATCCTGTTCTGTTGGTGAGTGGTTGCTTGGCTCATGGACGGTGGGGCACACGCGATGGATGTTGGCGGTGTACTGCTCAGCATCCTCATCGTCAGCGGGTTGTAAGGAAACTGTGTTGAACCTGGATCAAAGAGAGTTTTTCTCCAAGTCAAAACCATGAGCTGTTCTGGGAGATCTCTATCTGAAAGATAGTCTGGCTTTTAGTTGTGATAATCAGCAGGAATTCTGTCACAGAAAATCCTTATATGCTGCAATTTTTTGACCAAGATCCCTGTATGTCTACACCTGACCTTTCTACAAATAGCACATGTAGTTTGTTAAGTTTGAAAGTGACCCGTTTCTCACCTGTTGATGAAGGCCTGTCTTCCCAGGCCCACACTGGAGTCTGTCTGTGATAGTCCCCTTCTGAATGTACAGATGAGACAGAAGAAGGTCTTTCGGTTCCCAAATATCCCTGTCCAGGAATTGGAGACTTAGACTTCCTGTTATTTGACTTGCCAATGATCTTCTGCTTGCTGACTCCCCCTCCTGGAAACAGCAGAGACAGACTTTACAAAAAGGTTACACTGTGCTTTAGCCTATGATCCTGTGAATTATCATCTAAGAGCAAAGAGGAGTTTCACACTGGTGCCTCCTGGCACACTGAGTTACTGCAAATAGTGACTGCACAGGCCAGTCTCTAACACACTGCTGCTGGAAAATCCCTGCTCTCATCAGAACAGAGTTGTATTTCCATTTTTAGGCAGGGAGTTGTTTTCAGTTCAAGCCAGTTCCCACTGTCACGCGTTCTTTACAGGTGATCTACTACACGTGCATTTTCAAACCACTGAGAAGCCTCAGGTGTCCAGTGCACCCTGTTATCTCTTCCCCATTTCATCAGTGTTGTCATTGCCCAAGAAATAGGATAATGCTCCTGAAGTCACCAGCACCATTTTGAAAGCCGGGACTACTAGAAGGAATGGAAACACCATCTATGACTTCTGGAGGAAAGACAGTGATTTTCAATGACACCAAATTTATTCAATCCTTTAATTTGTTTTTTTTTTTCTTTAAGACCATGAAATATTTAGGAGCTGCAATACCTCACCTGAATTTGGTGATGGGTTGGCTTCTTCCCTACGCGTCTCGTTACTTGCTGATACTGCAGCACTGGAACTACCAGGTGCTACTGCAATGGACTGTGACATTACAACTCCATGTTCCTCACTCTTGTCATCAAAGTTTCCCATCAAAGCTTTCCTAATAATGTCTTCCAGACCCAGATTACTGGCAGGATCTGCAAAGGAATGACCCCTAGAACTGACTGCACCTGGGAGATAAAAGAAAACACACAGGGAAAGGTGGGAGGGAAGGCAAAAAATATATCTCAGAGAAATTACAAAGGGATATGGGGAAAGATTATAGGAAGAGGCAGAAAGGTGGGGGAAAAAGAAAAAACAAAGATGAGATTTTTTTTAAAATGCAAAGCTACATGCTCCAAAGCAGCTGACAATGGCCATGTTAGACCCACCAGCAAAAACTAGAGTTACAGCATTAGTGCCACTAAATGTCAGACTGTTTGCAAGAAGGTAAGTTTTACTTATTTTTTTTTTAATAGCAAAGGCAGCTGAGCATGCTGATTGTGATAGCTTATTAAGTAAAATCTGCTGCTATTATTCAGCTGTAAGAGAAGAGACCAAAAAAATACTACTTCTGCTTTGCCTTATGAAGTGTGATACATGGCAAATATTTATTCCAAAAGCTTGTCTTCCATCTAAATTAATGAAGATCAGTACTTCCTCCATATAAAAGACAGAAGCAGTGACCAGAAGGGTCAGCAACTGGCCAAAATCACCATGTAAAGCCAATCTGTAGCACAACTCAACATTCAGACTTGGCAGATCTTATGTCCCACATTTCAGTTCAATTCTCCACCTCACTCACCTCTTTAACACAGTAAAATTGTGGGTTATATCTAATTTCCCCACCTCATAAAAAGTTAGGGGGGTTATTAATTTATCATAGAAAAAATTATCAGTATTTTAAATACAATGGCTTATAAAGTAAATTACATTTGATGAACAAATAAGCTCACGTTTTGTTGAACTATACTGTATTTAAGTTAATTTAAGTGAGATGCTAACCAATTTCATTACTCCTGCCTCTGTGTAGGATTTGCAGAGCACACAAATAAAACATTATTGCCTAAGTTCCCATTTAAAATATTTTTTGAAACTTCCTTTGGTCATTTTGCTTTTTCCAAAGATACTGGAAACACATTTTCATGTAGGATGTTACTGTTGAAATTTTTATCATCATCCTCATTTACTGGACTCCCCAAAGCATATAAATTGAAGATATTGCATTAGTTTACTGTTTCTGAAACATACGTTGTTTGTTTTACGGAAAACCTTACCTGAGGTAGTGACTGCTGGCAAATTGAATATTTCAGTCCCTGGCTGAGCAGTTGCTGCAATTAAAGCACAACATTTAATTGAGTTTTCTAGTACTGATGATTGCTACAAGTCATCACCACTACTCCTAATGCACAAGGTATAATTACTTTGAACTATTTTCAATGTTCTGCTTTTTCTTTCTCAGTCTTCTAAGATGAACGTGCATCTACGTCTTCTCAGGAAAATGATCTACACAGAGTAAAAGTGTCTCATACATAGCTTTCTTTTAGAGATGTTACTTCAGGAAGCAGACTGACTTTTGGAAGTTTCACAATCTATGTACTTTGAAATGCAAAGCTGCATTTGATTTGCTAACTAGGTATTTTAACATATAAACCTTAAAAGGCTGAGTATTTGTATATATTAAAAAAATTAATGACAATAACTTTGAAGTGGCTAAACAGTCCCCATGCACGTACTATCTATATTATGTCCAATTTGAGAATAAAGATTTTTCAACTGTAACACTGAATTCAATATATAAATGAAAAGATTACTGGCAGCAATGGGAAATGTGTTTGTATGGCAAGCACACACACACATTTTCAGAGCAAAATCTACCGTGTGCGCAATGGAGATTAAATAAAAAAGAATACTTCAACCCTGACTGACACAGCCTTGTTTCTCTGAGTGAGATCAATTTGCTGCTCAATGCAAGACCATTCATTTTCAAATAAACACTTTCTATTTGGTATTGAATTTAACAGCTTAAACTCTTACTACTGATAATTTTGATACAAGTTCTGTTAAGGTTTCTAGGAGTAAACCGAAAATATGTCTAGTATCGTATTCCACCACGCCAGTATCCATTACTGAAACTAAATGAAAATATTTCTTTTTTAACAGCCATAATCATAAAGGCCAAGAAAACAGAAAACATACAGTTTGCCAAATATCCTTCCAAAAAGGAAAATTTATAATAGTTAATGTTGATATGAAGCAAACTACAGACACAAAGTTAAGTAGAATGTCAGGTTTCAACAACTCATTAATTATGTGGTTTTTCTGTAGTTTACAGAAACCTTTTCCATCTCTCAAATTAAACGTTAAAAAGCTTAAATGTGACAGTCCTACATACATCAGCATTAAAAATAATTTAAAAAAAATCTAACCATCTTTCAGTTCTTTGGTCATAAAGTATTATATATGTGTTTTATATTCATAGATTTATATTCATTCACATGTTATTTGAAACATGTTTAGGTTAGGACATCTGTGGATGGCAGTCACATAAAGCTTAAGCTGGCAAAATTCAATGAGAAGGCAAGTCCTGCATACCCATGTCAGAGTCACCTCCACCAGACGAGTTCAGCTTTCGAAATATCTCCTGCTTCTTGGATTTTACCATTGGTGAAGTGTTCTCAAGTTTGGTGAAAAACGAAGGCAGGTAGCTTATACTACCTGGCGAGCGAGAGTCAGTCCTGCCAAGACCAACATGTCAAAGAGAGAGAACATTTTTCAAGCTGTACACGCAAATCTTTCCAAAAGCAGTCAGGCAGAAACCAGCAACATTCATACCAGCTTTAGAACTCTTTCCTCAGCCTATTTTTTGGGGACTAGACAAATCTAGTGAGTCTCCAAGAACATCTGCTTTATCCAGGTAACAGGGTGTAAGATTCTATGGCTCACAGAAAAAGAGACCTTGTCATTGTCTGTGCTAGAGAGTGGTACAGAGATGATGCTCCTAAAATCATCTCAGGGATGCCCATTTCTCCCCTGCAACCCACACGCTGGCTGAAGTTTATGCTGCTTGCACCAAGAAACTTAAGACAGAACCACATACAGATGAGGTGTCACTCAGGCTTCCCAAAGCACATCCCAAGCAGCAAGTTTTGAATGCTAGTGCAAAAGGATCAACAATTAACAATTTGCCTGAGGTACCAGAGGAGGATGACTTAAACTGCTCTTTAATAAAGATAGTTTGCAGCACAAAGATCCAGAAGAATGTTGTTAAAATTCCAATTTATACACACCTCTGTTCAGTAGGCTCAGTTCTTTGGGAAAGCAAAAGAACACTTTCCTGTTTCTCATGTACAACCGGGACCTGAGGTGGTGAGATTGGCTCATAGGGCTCTGAAGAGACATGACTCCGCTCTGGAGATTTTCCAGGTCTACATCCATAATTCAGAGAGAGAGAAGTTACTCTTAATGCATGTAATGCAGCAGTTAGCACGTGTAATTACAGTTGCTACAGAACTACTGGTGTCTAGTTATATACATTACACGCTTTACTACGCTTGGCGATGTCAAAAAGATGACTTTGAATTGTCCATAATGACTCTGATAGGTTCTGTGTAATTAAACATCTTCATCCCTCTAAAGACTGGAAATTAAGCATAAGAAGTGAAGGGATAAAAGTTATATGCTACATTACGGAGCCAAGCGATTGTCAAAAACAGTACAAGACATTGCCTAAAAAAAGACCAAAAGACACCCCTACTTCTGCATCTACAACAAGATTACTGCGCTATTTTTTTTATAAATATCACATTTGGGCATCAATTAAATTTGCAGTTAAACTAAATATGTGCATTACCTTCCCCTGGACTTGTCAGAGAGATTTTCAGGTGACACTCTAGCACTGGGCCGCTGATGGTGGACAGACTGTGACTGTGACTCGGGGCTGTAGCGATTCGATGTCTTTGCCCGGGTAGAAACAGGCGCTGGAGCAGGGGTGGAATTCTGGAATGTAGTGGTGGGAGGTGGCAAAGAGGCCTGAGAAGCTGCTTGGTTTCTAGCAAAGTCTTGTGTAATAATTTGCTGATTGTGGCCAAAAAAAAAAATTAGAAAAGAGATCTTGGTCAGACATTGGCCAGAGCATACATATTCATGAAGTACTTAAATATGAGACCGATTGCAACAACAATGAAAAAAGAGATTATTTTAAGTTCAGACGCATTATTGTATAATATCCACAAGTAAAGCTAATAATAACAGAATTGCCATGTTCCAAAACATGTGTTTTCATCATCAAAATACGACTTTTCACATCTGGAAAGATGAATGCAAATAAACCTACACAGATGTGATCAGCAAGGGTGATAAGTCGATGGGTCCTGGGCACATGTGCCATCCCTTCTGCTTGGGAAGAGGGAGGCGGAGGCTGTTGGGGTGAAGGGGGTTCCTGTTGTGTCCTGTAGCGGTGAATCGGCCCCTCATATTGCCTGTTCGGGTCGTCTAGTTGAAGAAGAAAAGGCCACTCTGTTAAAATGGCATCACTGAAGCTTCAAGGTTTGAAAGTTCTGCGCTTACAAATTTAAAAGATGTGGTGTTTCTGCATTAGATTTTAGGTATCCCCTGTGATAACCACCTTTTCCCCCTTCACATACAGGCCCTACAATTTAAAATAGATAAATAAAGCTTCATTCCACAATGCAGGTGAATTTCAGTTCTTTTCTAACCTGAAAACCGTACTGTAATAGTTTGAGCTTTACTAATAGGTAAAAAAATGTAAGCATCAACACTGATAATTTTAAAGAATATATTGAAAATATATTTCTTATTAAATCAGCTACACTAACATAAAGGAGCTCTGTTTAAAGCCAAGTCTCAGTCATACATTTGCTTTAGATTTTCCTACAGATCACTACAACAACATACTTCCAACAGAAGTTTCTGAAAAGTTACAAGTGTTGTAAGCAGTTCCTTAAACTCCTGAGAAATTTTAACTTGATTATGAGTTCAGGGAGCTGGTAAACATAAGGAAGATAAACTTACTCTCTGCCTGGCTTGGTTTAGGTGTCTCTTGTTGATAGGGCTGTAGTTTTTCTTGAGTAGGTACAGGTGAATTTGCAGGACTGATCACCTCAATGGCATCTCCAGGAGCTTCATACCGGTGGGAGGATACTGAGTATCAAGCAAAGGTTGTGGAATAAGGTGTAAATATCACAGAAGATTTTTTTTGTTGCCTATATATAGCAACAGTACTGCTTCCACTAAAATGACACCAGTGAAATGAAAGGCAAATCACTGTCTTTTTCTCATGACAACCATGGTGGAACAAAGATTTCCATAAAGCAGTATTCCAATGCAGACAAAGGAATTTTAGGTTTCCTAACTTCTAATAATGCAAGTTTTAATATCCCGCATTTCACGTTGTAGCATAGAACCCAAAGCAAACAATTTTGATTTTGCAAGAATCTTTAGTCACTATACACAAAAACTGTATTTGCTTATGAGGCGTCTCTACTGTGCAGAGCTGAATTTTTTATCATTAAACACCAGAATAATTTCACAGCTTATTATCTCCCTAGAAGGCGAAGACAGACAGCAAAGAAGTAGATAGTTACTAAGATACGTACAACTACTGGAAGAATCTGAACTTTGAGAGCCCCTATCTCGTGCATCCTTGTCTGAAGCAATCTGTCGAGTGATGATCACATCTATGAAGTTAGCAGCAGTAATTGTAGTCTTTCCTCGAGTTCTCAGCTCTTCCTCGTACCTGGATTTCGGAGGAGGTCCTTTCTCTTTACCAGCCTCTGAATAGACTACTGATGAAGACTGTCCCTGGGACTTGCCACCAGAAAAATTTGCAGATGTATAGGGGCACTGGACAGGCCTCTTTTCTACCTCCAGTGTCTTCTGTTCCATCTGCTGCTGTTCAGTAACCACAGCTGACCGGCGTCCCAGATTCTCTTCTATCCTGGTTCCTTCGTGCTTGTTCTCTTTTGCTTTGGCAACTTCCATCTGAGGAGCAGAGGCTGCAGCATCCACCAGTGCTGCAAGGGCATCAGCAGCAGTATTGTAACGGGAAGCTGGCAACCCTTGAGTAATAGAGGGAGCTCCAGGGGTGAGCTGCCTGTTGGCAAACATGGAATATTCCGAATTATATCACAAGAAAAAAGAACTACAGCTATACCATGTGTACAACAAAGTAAAGCTTTTGTGACACTAATTTCTATCCAAACTGGACTGGGTGAAAATGAATTCCTGATAAACACTATCCAATTCCTTTTGAATTTATCTTCAGCTTGTAGTATTTTCCTCAGACTAAATGCAACTTTTAATAAGCTCAAATATTAGAACAGGTATCTCTGCAACAGTAACGTAGGAAACGTACATGATACGTAGCTGAGCAGCAGGGTCCAAAGGTGTGATGACACTTGTCCCATTGGTTCCTTGAAAAATACTAGGCCTTTGCTGCAGGATGTTTTCCTGGCTTCGAACTGAAGGAGACGGGGACCGAACGTATCCATGACTGCCAGGTCTGCCAGGCTGCTCTGTACCTGCAGAACACAGAGCAGAGGGGAACAAATAAAACACATATACAGATAACTCTTACAACAAGGCAGAACTATGTATCAATGCCATCTCCTCCACATCCTCTCTCAGTTGTCTCCGCTGCTTTAGATGTGACTGTATGTATTAAGGGTTTAATTGGCAGTATTCTGTTTACAATTATGTAAATGACATGCAAGTTGTGCTAGTGATAATTGGAATTCACACTGTTCCCTGGGTACTACATTGCAATGAGAGAAAGATCAAGAAGCCTGGTACTTGCTGAAGTTCCAATTACGACCAGAACTGCCAGGTAATAACCAAACTGTGTAATATGCTGTTAATAAGCTGCACGTTACCAACAGTGGCTATAGAAAATGAGCAGCTGCAGTCTACAAGACAATTGATCCAAATGTAGCCATGTGCACTCACCTGGTCGAAGATAAAGCTCAGTAGGGACTGAAGCTATTCTTTCCCTCTCTCGTTCTCGTTCTCGTTCCCGCTCTCGCTCCCGTTCCCTCTCCCTTTCCCGTTCCTTCTCCCTCTCCCTTTCCCGCTCCCTTTCAGCATTTGCAGCTGCAGAAGCTGCCAGATGTGTAGGGTGTCCTGGAAGATCCACAAGATAAAATGAAGCAGCAAAAAGAGATACTCAAGTTAAGCATAATTTGACATAAACACTTGCCAATATATTCTGCCATCCACTTGCAGCAAAATTTCTCAAATACATTTTCATTCCACTCAAGACTATCCACTTATCTAGGAAGACAAAAGCTTAACATACAGTGACAGTAGAAGGCTCAATAGCTTTTTACTAAAGTGGTTTCTATAGTTAGAAACTAGACAGCTTATAGACCCAAATTCCAGACTTCAAGACATGTAATAAGAGGTTGGCAAAATCATAATCAAACGACTATAAATAAAGACCTGACAGAATGAGGCAAATTCTGAATGTGTCAGTGCTCCTTCAGCTGCTAATGTAATTAACGAAGGATATCATTAAGAAAACCTTTACTATCCAAGTGAGAAGTGCATACAAAAAGCATCACCTGAGAAAATATCAAAAGGTGACATTAATGAAAGCTAAATAAAGATGGTGAATTAACTCAGCATGTCAGACAACTAGAGACATCACCAAATTGTAAGAGCTCTCACCTGGTGACAGAGAAGCAGGATTGTAAGGCCTGGGAGGGAACGTGAGCTGGGTACCAGGGATATAAGTGATTCTCTCCATGGGTGGTGTGCTTGTTCCTCCGGGATGAGGCACTAAGATAGTGGGAGGCATGTTGTTCAGGTCAATAATTCCTGTTCAGAGATGACACATGTAAGAATGGCCATTCACGGACAGACCAATGGTCGACTCATTATATATTCTCTTCATTGACAACAGCCAGCAGTGAACATGTTTAGCAGAAACAAATATAAGAATAAGGCAAGTGCAGAACTATATTCCAGCTGGTTATACTCTTTTAGATCTGGAAATCAGCAATTTAGAAACATACTAAGTCAGAATTTGTATTTCTAGCACTCCCACTAATTGTTTCTTGAACATTAATAAGCCTTAGAGCCTTCCCTTTAACGATACTGATTACACATGGTTTTCCTTTATATCCAAAGAAGCAAGTTGGATGTATAACAACTCATTTGCAAACACACCTAAACATATGCACTTGTATGCATGTATCCCTCCATAAACACAAATATTTATAAATAGCAATGAAACAAACAAACCACACTGCACATCCAAAACACACTTTAAAGAACATCAGAAAACACACAGACGTACCTCTTGCTCCCGCATACGGGAGAGCTAACGTTTGCTCTCTGGGAGATAATCCTCTCGTTACATCAGGACGTAAATTGACTTGCATCTGCTGTGAGGTAATGTAGTCATTCAGGATTGTCTGTCGGGTATTCTCCATCGCGTAAAGCTGATACTGACTTGGGTAACCCGGGGTGGGCGAGAGCTGCCTTTGGAACAGGTAAGCAGCAGCAGCTGAGGGTGGAGGGGAAAAAAAACCAGAAAAAGGAAGATTAAGGAAGCAGCATGGGTCATATTGAAATAATGAATGTTTCAGATGTTTATATAGCTTCAATAAAGTGCTATCAATTCTCTCTAGCCAGTAACAAGTGAATTAAATCATCATTTTAATGCTGATATTTTATTGAATTTATGCACTGGATACAGACAGAAAAAGCTAACTAATCCAGATTGGAGATATGCATTAGAGAAGAGACTTGATTAAAAATATAAATCCTGAAGTTTTCCAAATGTAAAGAAGGTTAAAACACCTCACAGAAGAGGACTGATGGATAGGTTAAAAGGAAGTCTACTGTATTTAATATCACCAGGGATAAACTGATAATCCCTCAGTAAGAATGAATCAGTCCTTAACAGAGGGGTCCTGATTACACTTTTATTCTATAGCATCTTCCACATCCTTCTTTAAATAGCTTTCCTGAAAGCCTATAGTATATTTCACAAATATTATTTTAAAATACTGTCTGAATTTTTTAACAAAACAGAAGCAAATCTGGCAGCTTCTAAAAGAGACTTACAGTATTATACAATAATATTTTAATAAGTTTCATAGCTAGACATTAAACCCCCCTCTAAACTGAAATCAAACAGCAACAGAGTGTGTATATATCCTCTTATAAATGGCCATCTATAATTGCTTTTTAAAGGTATCTTTTCTGTGCATCAAAACATACAATATTTCTAAAACTAAAAAACAGAACACAGACATACTTACCAGGATCCAGAGCCCTGTGAAATGGCATAGCAGGATCTAAATGAGGAGGGAGGTGACTCCTATAGACTTCAGGAGTTGCTCCTCTGTGATGAGGGTCAAAAGGACTGTGAGTCACTACGGGATCGACCCCTGGGACTGGAGATTTTGCTGGCACACTCTCCCTCTGTGTTGGAGTAAGTGTGTTTTTTCTTTCGTGATTTGCTGACTTCCCAGAAGATATTCCAGCTAAAACCAATGAAAAACCCAAATTAATGAAATGCATATTTTCCAATAGAAAATTCAGCTGTAAGTATACACCAGCTCCCAAGTAACGTTCTAAAGGATTCTGCAAACTGATACAGTAAGCCACAGAGAATGTTTAGTATCACAAACTCTTTCTGGTGAAAAATATAAATCCTAAAACTAAGATTGCTTGCACTTCACCATATTACCTTCCTCATCTAGATACCTCTGTAATTTAGGAATAGCTTCTGCCCTCAAAACACTTTCAATGTGATCCATAATCAAATGCAAATTGAGATGGAATTGCCTTCCCACCTCCACGTTACAATACAGCAGATTTTCATTTTCTTATGTCAAGTAACAGCTTACAGCCTTCTAAAATTCCTTCTAGCCACCCTCCAAACTGAGAGAAGAATTAAAAAAAAATAATATAACGGATTACAAAAACCAGTTTAAACGTAAGCTTAAAATTAAATTATTAAAACTTCTTGTCTTACTCTGGATAAGAATAACATACCCTCACTAACTCTATTCATCATAGGTGAACTCCGGGACATTGGACTCTGATAATTCACAGGTGTCCTCCGAGCATTGGTATCATCATAAATCCCAGGGCTCAGCTGTGATTTGGGAGTTTCATGAAGAGTTGACCTGAGAACAGAGGGACCAGAGCTGACTACTGATGTGTGACGGGAACGTACTGCATCCCCGGTCTTCACATCTTCATATTTTCCTCGCTCCACCACCTTCACGTTTTCTGGCACCATTTCCAGCTGGGGCATTCCACGGGGTAACTTGCTTGGTCCAGTGATTAAAGATTTTACATTATGTTTGATGGCAGACTGGCCAGAGTTGCTTTCATATTTTATGGGTGTGCCCTGAAAAGGAAAAAAAGCTCAGGTTAGGTTATCCTGCCAACGTTTCATTCCCATCATTCCCAACCTGAAATGATTCACTACTGAGTCTGTAAAGCAACTGCATAAATCCAGTACTGCTTTTTAATTTACCTGAGATATGGAGCCTTCTATGATTGGCCTGGTCGTCTGCACCATTTCAGGAGTCTTGCGACTCTCCTGGCTTAATAGGTCCTGTCTTGGGATTTCATGGATGGAACGACCCATTTCTTTTATAGTAGTGACTCCATCATACGGTTTCCCCTTCGTAATGGCTCCTTCAAACGTCCTGATGGGAGGTGACTCTCTCTTAATCTGTTTAGGGTATTTCAAGCCTTCTTCAAAACTTTCAGCTGTTGCTCTTGGTGTGCCTTTTATAGAAAGAAAGAATCACATTATTGGTATTAATAATTACCAAGTCTCTTTTTTCATAAACAGAGTAACCAACTACATGGCGTAATACAGGAACTTTGGTTTGCTACAGTCAACAATAATATATTCTGAGACTAAAAACTTGCCACAAAGATAATACTGAACAAATATTTCATCTATTATTGAAAGCCAAATAATCCCAAGTTATTTCAGTGAAATAAAGGAAATAACGTAACATCTTCAGAGGTCTGGGGAATTGTTACCGTTCATTAAAAAAATGCTAATTATCAAGTATTCATATTTATTAAAGGCTGTATTCCAAAAAGAAATAAAATTCTATGTTTACACACTAGCTTTGTATACAGCATATCAGAAAGCTGCTGATTTATGCTCTGAAAAAATGTTTAATAAAGTAAGTTCCACCTTTAACACAGCTACCGTTGTTAATAACAGTTTTGAGGTTCAGAAATCCAGATTTTTGAGGATCTAATTAGTGCTTGCCTTCAAAACTTGCACTACTTTACCTTGCATTATAGAGCCAGACAACACTGTTCTCTCTTTTAGTTCAGCATGTGGGCTTCCCCTAGGCAGTGCACGGCATATTAAACCTAAAATTAAAATGAACATAATTTAGAGAATTAAACAAGTGTTCAAAAAAAACAGCCCAAAAGAACAGAAGCTCTCCCCCTCCTTACATTACAGATAGTATCTGTATCATACTAGTGCCCAGAGGGCCTGGCCTCACTGTGCCAGGCATTGTATCAACATGTTATAAACACCATCCTGCCCTAAAAAAATACCTCTCAGTTCACGTATTCATGCTATTATGTTGTTGCAAGTTTTAACATATTTAAAAAACACAAGGTATTTTTTATAATTAAGCTTAACTTTTGTCCCAAAAGCAGTCACTACTTCTCTTACACTTCACCTTCCTTACCTAGTAAAGAAAGGTGTTCACAATGGGAAGTGGAATAAAAAGAAAAAACTATCCCAAAACATATCTCCAAATTAATTGAAGTTCAAACTGAATCATCTGGGAAGAGTTGAATTTACTGTTCCTACAGTAGTAATCTAAATCAAACCCCAAAGAACTCATTATTTTCCATAGTTTAAGGACAGAAAATGTGTCAGTGATGAGATAAGAGCACAAAAAGCATTGGAGCAGCTTCTCATATGCCCAAAGAGCCCAGCAACGAGCCAAATGTATCAGAAATTGAAAGACAATGCTGAATTTCTATATAGAGTCTAGAAACCTCTTATTCATATTGTTCCACCTGATGGAAATATATAGAAAATAGCCTTTAAGGGCTACCCAAAGCTGGGACAAAATGCACTTAGAATCATAGAATTGTCTAGGTTGGAAGGGACATTTAAGATCATCTAGTCCAACCATCAACTTAACTCTGATAAAAACCATCATCACTAAACCATGTCACAAACCACTATGTTAATCTGTCTTTTAAATACCTCCAGGGATGGTGCCTCAACCACTTCCCTGGGCAGCCCGTTCCAATGCTTAATAACCCTTTCAGTGTAAAAATTTTTCCTAATATCCAATCTGAACCTCCCCTGGTGCAACTTGAGGCCATAAACTTATGGAGTAAGACCCCATAGTTTAGGCACGAAACATTTTATTTTGTTTGAGTTTTTTAAAAACAATCAGAAAAGTTCTAAAATGGCCTGACTTGACCTTTGTGGGCTTAGTTTGATTACAGTTTATTAAATCAAAATAATGGCAGGGATGCCCTGAGGCAGGATATGGCAGCTGTGCGAGTCCTCTGCTTGGCCTAATTTTGGAGGTTTATTGCAGGAATGCAAAAGGTCACAGCAGCATGTTACTGTGCCACGGTCCACACCAGTATTTAAGTGAATGGGTATCTCCATGGAGTCCCCACTGTAGGACTCAGGGCTGTTTGAGCCCTGCAACAACCCTCTGGGACTGTGAAGAGTCAGTTCTGTGTGTCAGGTCTCCTGAGAGGCCAGCAGAACTACCTGCAGTTATGGGAAGGCACCAGCAAAACAATAAAGAAAAGAGGCACCTACTCCAGTTGTGTTTCCAGCATGTTTTAATTGTAGTGGTTACTATATGGATTTGGTTAGTAATACAAGACTTAAATCTAATTTCACTTTTAGTCTGCTCATTAAAATAACTCTAAATACTCTTAGCTTAATGCAAAAGGTTTGGCTAAAACACAAAACACCTTGAAAGCAGCTATTTTTACCTTCCAGTGGTGCTGACACTGGAGACTCCCGCATTGACATTCCTTGCTTTATATTTCCTTCCATTGTGTCATAGCTTCTCTTCAAACCAATTTCATGAGCAGTTCTTGGACTCCTTGTTCCTTCACGAACATTTTTAATAGCTGGAAAAATTTACAAGAGCACGGTTAGGAAAATGGACATTAAAAAAAAAAGACACATGGGCATTACGTTTAACGAGACCAGAGGTCATTAATACTTCAACAACACAACTTCAACATAATATCATAACATTAAATCTCAGCCTTAAACAGATATTTTATGGTTTATTAAAAATACATTTGTTCAAACAGTTATTTATCAGTATTTCAATTGAAGCTCAAAGTTAACTTATGCATTTCTTTTGATTTTAATACAGATCATTTTAATGTTCAACCTTTCAAAATAAAAATATTCTATGCCAAATTGGAAATAAATGGCACAGAAATTAAATAGTTAAACTACACTTTAAATACATAGTACAGGAGACTCTTCAGAACACAGGCACAATTTCTGGATTATTTTAATTCTCATGCCCTCAAACCCATGTGTAGGTCAATGCTCCCCCAGATGACACCCCAGTGACTGGGGTTTACGCCTGTCCACTTGGGAGCAGCTACAGATTATAAACACACAACCTGCTGCAGCCTTGACTTTGATCAGGTAGAATATACAAATACTCACTATCGTAAGATAAAATATGCCCACTTTTGCCTTCATAGATAACATGGCCTTTGGCTGAAGCTTCCTCTCTGCACTTCTCTGGGCTGCTGTCTTCTGTAGCCAGCCGGGTGATAGTCCCCTTCAGCAACGCATCAGCCGCTATACCAGACTGGGACAGAGCTGGGGTACCCTGCGTTTAAAGCAATCAAATGTAATTCAGAACATGGGGATTTATTTAAGAGAATAGGGAGCAGTGGAGGGGGGAAAAAAAAACCCAACAAAAAAAACACCAATCCCAAAACCCACAACATTTTTTAGATCTGGAAAACCGATTACTGTATTAAACTGTGTAGCTTAAACTTCCGCCTCTAATATTAGACATTTAACCTAAATATTTGTAAGATTATTAGTAAGCAGTTTGCCTCCTTGTTAAAAAATATGGAAAGAAGAATAGGGAGTACAATAAGAAGTATTTCATGACGTATAACATGTAGTGGAAGGGGGGAAAAAAAAACCCAACAAAAAAAACACCAATCCCAAAACCCACAACATTTTTTAGATCTGGAAAACCGATTACTGTATTAAACTGTGTAGCTTAAACTTCCGCCTCTAATATTAGACATTTAACCTAAATATTTGTAAGATTATTAGTAAGCAGTTTGCCTCCTTGTTAAAAAATATGGAAAGAAGAATAGGGAGTACAATAAGAAGTATTTCATGACGTATAACATGTACCCTATAGTAACATTTAGGGGGAAGACAACATACACTACAAACTTAATGGTGCCATTAGGCTTTATTTCTATCCAAAGTAACGAAACCTCCCCTTCTCAGTGGAGATTTGTTACTATTGATCTCCATAACTAGAGATCCCAAACCAACCAAAACAGTGCATTTCAAAAATGATGAGACAAAAGGGCTTAATTTAACTTTTTGGATTTAAATAGCATCTGCACAAGACTGCTTACAGTTGATTTTAATATCTGAAAATCAGATGTGATGCTATTTTCACCAAAGGCTCTAGTGGTTTTATTTAAAAAACTTTAGACTCATATATGAAGATAAAATCATGGTAATGCTGACTTCAGCAATAGTGGAGTTTGACCATCTGATTGTATTAAAATTTCTTTTTTCAAGGCAGTTCCTACTATGTGGTATTAATTTACTTTTTCAGACATGCAAACACATTCAAAGTGATGGTTTAAATATGCTGGTTTGCTACAGCCTTCTCAGTAAGGGGAAAAATACCTGAGTTATGGAGCCTCTCAAAGAAGGAATGGTCTCAACAGAAACTTTATTGGTTGGTGTTCCTCGTGTTATACTTCCCTCCTGTATCGTTGTGGTACCTGGTTTGAAATAATAAGACACCATGATAAATAACAGAATAAAAAGAAGTAGCTACTCTATTTGAAATAATTAAAAACTCCAGTGAGAATGGTTAGTTTACCCTAAAGTACAGGGAAAAATTCAGTTTAGCAGCATTTGAGGCAGTTAGATTATTTCTTCTTTTAACATAGTCTTTTACAGACTAAAAGTCTTTTATAGCATTAATCCATGGTATTTCGTTGTTCTTATTTTTGATGTATTGGGCTATTTCACACGTACTGCTCTGTGTGTGCTCTAGTGAAGAACTGAATTTTGACACTGACGTGCCTTGAAACAAATGTTTTTAAGTGAGCCATGTGGACAGGAGGAGGTAGCTACAAACACACATGCCTCAGAAAATAGGGGGCAGATAATCATACAATATTCAAAAATTACAATTCAGCAGTTTGAGCTCTGGAAGTTAATTCTGTCAGCTTTCTCAGGCTCTGACAAACTCTCTTAATCTGTATGACTTTCTTTACCTCGAACCACGCTTTCATGTTGTGCCCTGACCAGGAGTCCCTCAGGCTGGGAATTCTGACTTCTGGGAGAGAATTCTTCTTGTTTGATATAGGGCAGGGAAGCTATACAGAAGAAGAAAAAGAAAACGTTTGTTAGGTTTTTTTCTTTAATTATAAGTCATTAAATAGCCCATATAAACCACACCTCAGCTTTTCTTTTCTTACCAGATTTGGCTGACTCCTGCTGCCTTGGCAGCCCAAGAGAGATAGAACCCACTGATGGCTTTGCCGTTTCTTGGGTGTAGGAAGCTTGACTATGGGATGTTAAGTAAGTGCCAGGTGTTCCCTAAAACAACAAATATATTATATGTTAATTCTTGTTTCTGGAATGAAGATTCACATCTATGTTTAAAGAAGAATTCTAATACTACTATGATCCTATCTCCAAATGCTACAGTATAACTGTGTAAAGTACCAAAGTGCAGAACACCACAGTTTGGAGATGCAGTTCACCTAAGCTGGACATACTCAACCATGCTCCTAGATATAAATTATTGCAATGTGTTCTATTTTCTAAGCTACACGCAATTCCTGGAGTTTTAGAGATGGTGTGTATAGGTCTTAAAAGTGTCAATGCTGTTAACGTTTGAGTACAAGATGTTGAAGGTTGGTGAAAGGGAGAAAAATTGATGTAAGCACAGATTTGCAAATAATAACTCTCTTACTTGTGAGATTGAGCCTCCCATGATGAAGGAAGGTTTTTCTGATGGCACACTTGTTTTGGAGGATGGAATGAGTGGTGGTGGTGGTCTGGTGGGTCTGGTTGTTGGAAGGCGGACTCCTTCGGGTATATTGGTTATTACTTGGTGAGGTGCTGGCTGGAGAACTTGGGGAAAAAATTGTACGTTAGTCTGTTTCAGCTCTTTGAATTGTTAGAGACAAGAAGAACAGAAATAGCACAGTTTATCTGACCATTTCTGGTGAGAACTGCCTCACAGTACCCGAAAGCTATCTAGCTGTATTTACAACTCTGAAATTCACTATGTCCAGGTATATGTTATGCACAGAAACTGAATGGAGAATATCTAACCTTGCACCAAAGTTCAAAAAGAAATAGTAAAAGCTGCACTGTAGAACTGCAGACTCTGAAAACTAAGCTTTTAAAAATAACAGCCCTGGGTACATTCAAGTTTTTTTGGTTGTTTTCCTGTTTTTAAAGAAAGTTCTTATTCTTTAAATGGAATGCAACTGAGTCAAGTATAATCTAAGTTTCCCTGATTTTGTCTTTCCTTAGCATGACATTGTACTCTGGAGGAAAAAGCAATAATCCAAGTTTCAGAATTAAGATTTGTCTATTATTTCACAGTTTTCTAAAATATTCAGACTATAATATTAAGCAATTACAGACAGAAATTAATGCAAAGATAGCAACTTTCTCTTTTCCTCAACTCTTCCCTTCATAAGAAAGGCCACCCATGAATATGATGGTATTTGTATTAAGCTGAAAAACTCAATGACTTCATCCCTACGCTGTTCTAATACTTTTCAGATCATCCTGTTTGCTTAATAAAATACATGTTGTGCAGCTGATGCAGCCATTAAGAACAAAAATACAACCTCACTGGAGCTAGAAAAATACCAAGCACTTACTTACATGCAGACACAGAAAACAATCTGTTTTCTTCTTTGTTAATTTTGTGAATTTGTTAATTTACCAAGTGTTTAGAGAATAATTTGATACTACGTCAAGTCACAGAAGTGACTTCCAAAGGCAAACTACATATTGCTATAACGTGCACCAAAATACTTACCTGGTGGGACACTATAGCGAGCTGCGTTCATGTCGGGCTGGGGGGAGGCTTTATTGACCTCTCTGGGAGACAGCCTGTAGGGTGATGCTGACCTGGTCGCCGTGTTCTGCACTTGTGCCTCCTGTTCCATCGCTCGCTTGACCTCAGCGTAAGGCATATAGGCCACCGGTTTTCCTGTGAAGGTTAAAGTTACCAGAAAGAAAAGAACCCTGGGTTAGAAATGAAAATCAAAAGGTCCACTTTACAACACAGTTTTAACAAAGGGCATACTCCAATGTCAGATGTCAGATGGTACAAATGTCTCAATTAAAAAGTAATATTAAGGTACAGCTTACTTTAATATGTCTTACACTTAATATGTCTTACACTTCTATATCTAAAGATTTGAAAACTCTCTCATACTTTCTATATGTGAAAAACAGTATCTGGATCCTTTAAGCCCTTTAAGTGAAAGCTCTACTATTGAAAAAGACTTCATTTAAGAAGATTCCTTTCCAAATCCTGTACATCAGCCAGGTTTACATGCAAGTTCAGCCAGACTTACATGCCAATCCCATGTTCCTTGTTTGCTTGCCCAGAGCAATTACAAATCCAATTTCAAACACTAATATTGCTCAATAATGGTGCTTAAAGGGAAAATATATTTTTACTGATTTTAGGAAATTAAAATTCAGTACCAGAACTTTAAAAATTCCTTTCCTTTGGCAATGCACAATTTAAGTATTTGAAATTACAAGCCAGAACAAGCCTACTGCAGCTGTGAAGTTACATGTTTAACCTTCATAGCCAAAGAAAGATGGGACTGGTCATCCCATAATAGCTTTCAAAAGGATATTTACCATTTTATTTCATGGTAAAGTATTGTGTAGTTGTCATAAGCCAATTCAGCAACAGGCCCTTTAGTTTGACAAGATGCCCCACGACACAGCAGCGTTTTGGCAGATACAATGCAAGGTTTTTAAAGACTCTGTGGACACTCTGCTACTCTCAGCAGCGGGTGGACAAGCTTCCTCTGCACAGTGTGTCTTAGGAAGCAGCTGCTGTAACGATCTGATGATATTTCAGCCTCTTCTAGTCTTTAGACTAAGACGTCCAGGCTTGTAGAACCCATTTACATTAACCATGTTATCCTTCCCTCAGTAACCACCTTGATTTTTGCTGGCAGAGACTTCACCTCACAACTTTCCCACACTTCTTAACACTGTACTGCCAATGCCAAGAGTTATTCAGGTAGTATTTCAGTTAAATGGTACTTCTAAGCAACCTCAGACTTTCCACCTAAAGAAGCAACTTCCAAAAACCCACAGACGTACCCTTCCCTCCACAAATCTACAAGCTCCCTTCTCACTATTTGAACAGGCTAAAACCCCACTTGTTTCTTTCATTTTACTTAGGTAAAAGTAATTAAGGTGAAGCGTTTTCATAACATAATTTAAAATTATTGTGCATATTAAACACAGAGTACTCAAGTTTCCAAGAACGTGACACTTTATGTTGCTAATACTGTGGAGACAACAGAAACAACATGCAAGAATATAAAACCTAAAAATGCAAAATTATGCAACTGTTAACATTCAGCACATCAGTCTCACTCAATTTCCCTGTTACAAAGTACAGTTGATGGACCTACTCCTTTCCTAGTACAGAAAGTTGAGGCAAAAGTTACACACTTAGTACAGAACTGGGCCTCCCATAGGATATGCTTTTCTGGCACAACCTCCCCACCCCAAGTCTTCTGCTAAACTGTTTCTAATTTGCCAGCTGGACATAAAATTCAGGGTTATTTCCATGACAGAGGTGAAAACGCCTACCTTCCCACTCAACGTTAGGGCTCTTGGAAGTGCCACAAGGGCTTACAGCGCTTCGATACTCCATATCCAGCTGCTCTTGCCTCTGGCGTTGCTCCTCCAGCAGCGCTGACTCGTGCATCGCTTTGATGTGCCGTTGGTAGAGCGCGTAACCACTCACCGGTGTCCCAACAGGAACAGTACAGGGACTGCAAGAAACCTGCCAGGAGAAGGTATCAACATCAGGCATCTTAATACAGGTAATTACTACAGAATTTTGCTCAATGCCTCCACCGCAGTGGCTGTAGTCTACGTATGAATGTTTCAAATGGTCCACACCTGTTTTTAAGCTGTTACTTGCATATTTGTTTGTACTTAACCCCTCAAAAGTGTTATAATAACAAAGCAAATAATACATTTCTTCGTTTGTTTCACAATTTTTTCCTGCTTTAGTGGTGCAGCAGATAGTCCTTCAAACATCACTTAAAACACTCCCTACCATAGGTGGTATGACAGCAGCTCGGTGGTGAAGTTGTTGTAGGTCCATCTGCCCTTGCTTTATTGTGGATGATACCAGTATTGACCCAGTGGGATTTAACAGTGAAGGCTTTGACTCTCTGCTGAAGATACTGGAAAAAGAGGCAGAAAGAAGGGAAAAATATCACCAAAATGATGACAATTAAACATCTTAAAAAAATTTACAGGCAAAAGTATGCCTTCCAACTTCAAAAAACTAACACATTTAACTCACTGGATAAATAGCTGAAAGATCAAAATCACACTGTGTACTGCAAGACTGCAATCTTCTTTAAAAGAATGTTTTGAAAAAAAATAGGAAACATTAGATAATATTTAGTCCACAGGAAATAAATAAGCAGTAGCGTATACCACAGACTACTTTCACATGGAGGGCTAATGTATTTGTGAAGTGGAAAGATGATGTCTGAAGAGGCAAGAAACACCATCAACTGCACTCCTCCAAAGAGCACACACAGAACAACGATATCGGATACTTTTGACATTTAACATCTATCCTTGGTACTGTGTGTATATTAAGACCACTGAGAGGGAGAGGACATTGGCTCTGGTACTATGCTACGGTTATGCAGGAATTACACCTGCAGAACACTAAAAAAGACTTCAAATATGAATCATCAGTGGTGTTATCCATCCCCCCCCAAAATTACAATTGTTCCAAAGACGTGCAGCATTGAGTATATAGGACTTTAAACAGACATATGGTTTATTCAGTGTTTAAGGCCAAGCTCCCAGGAACTAGAATTTGTGTGAAGACACTGTACACTCTGGAGAAAGAGGTCAACCATTTCTCAGGACACTTACCCATTAATTTAACACAATTCCCATTCTCTGAACAGATACCAAATAGCTTGATTTCCCTTATTCTCTTGCTTGCCAGGCAGTTGTGCTAGTCTGATACCTATCTAGTCAGTCTACCACCATGGAATTTTGCCTTACCCCTGCCTTAAAAGACCCTTCCTTTTGCTTTACATCAAAATTTTAAGTCAACATTTCTCCTTATTGTACTTCTAGCAAAGAGTCCTTAGAAATTCTTTCCCTAAGTAGAAATTCTTAACAACAAAGTTGCTACTGATGACAGTTTTTGGATCACTATTAAGCAAAACCACTGTTTAAACAACTTCTTAAAGATAACGATGTTTGAACATGAAACAATTAAACTCACCCCTGCCTGTCAGGTTCTCCATCAACCTCCTCATCAGCACTACAGGTGGCACTCGAATCGTTGTCTGAATGGGATTCTTGTCTTGCTGTATTAACTTGTTGTGACAGACTATAGTCCATTTCCTCGGGTTCTGACTTTTCCTTGGGTTTCTCCATATCTCTGTCTTTGGTATCGCTCTCTATTTTCACTTGAATATTCTCTGGTAGCCTCATTTCAGTCTCTACAGGTTCTACTTTGGTATGCACTGGAAGAGTAATCACAGGCTTAGCTTCAACTGGATGGCTTCTACTGTCAACTTCCATGGGCTCTTCTGCCTCATTATTTATTTCTTCCTTAACCTGTGGCTCAGGGTTTTGACTTTCAGCTGCTGAGACACTTTGGGCTGTTAAGGAGGGAGATGTGCTGGGTGCAGGTTTGATAGTCGATTCTTGTTCTGCTGTTGCCTCAGTGGTTACCTTCGAAGCAGCACTTTCGGATGGAGTTTCTTCACTTGGTTTAGCAGGTTCTGCTGGAGTTGGAGACGGAGCACTTTCTGTATCAGAACTATTTTCAGCACCTGGGGGACAAAAAAAAAAAAAAAAGTTTTGGCATAAAGATTCAGCGTTAATGAAATCTAACTAGGCTTCGATGAACTGCTTCTTTAGAATAATCAGCAGATACAGGTTAAGGAGGGAGACTGGAATTACAGAAATAAGACTCCTTAGCCATCTCTGATCTTACAGACAGCCAGCCAAGTAAATTCTTGTGTGTATGTCAGACACTTGGTACTTCCATATGTGATGCAGCTTTATTACAAGATTAGAGTCAACATTCACAGTACTAAAGGCACGGATTAAATAATTTAAATTAACATGTTTTAGAGGCATCACTGGCAGAAGTGGCAAAACCCTGATTTTACATCAAAATCAGTCACATTTTATAGACATGCTGACTTGCAGTTCTTGCTGTAAAGTTAACAGTTCTAATTTACTTCCTTTACACCATTGTTTTATTGAAAATGTCTTCTTTGCTCTGGGAAAGGTGTAAACAGCATCAAGAACTGGATACCAATTAAAGAAGGGTATTGATTCTTGCAGTGAAAAACCCTCCTCCTCTTTTTAGCCTAGTTCATGAACTCCATTATATTATAAATAGCTTTTGGATAAATAAAAACATTTATGAAAAACTATGGCAACATCTAAAACATAGATTTATATTCAAGTCTAATCTCCTGATAAGAATCTTTGTTCCTTAGAGCAACATCCGTATTTTAGAAATGTTTGTTAAACAAATGGATAAAGTAAGAATCCATCAATTTTAACCTACCCGTCTGAAAAACAAGCAATTATTTTGACCTACTATAGAAATGGACAATTTGCTGGATTACACACACAGAGTAGCTTAAAAAAAAACAACCAAAAACCTCAATGAAAACCCCAAATCCCCAACACTTTGCCACATTCTCCGATTCATCGTTCATGAATTCTATTGCTTATAGCTTCATGAAAGACTGGCCAGGACTGACTGATATTGAGTGCCTATAATTGTTAGCAGTTGCAACCAACACATTTAAAAAACCCCAACACTTCAATTTGCCTGTCTGAAGCTTTACTGAGACCATCAACTAGCAAAGGGTACATATCTTTGACTAAACTTGTTTCATAATGTGCCATTTTTTGAACAAGTGTTACCAGTCTATCCTCTAGAAGACAGCATAGTCAAATTATCTCAAAGTACTAAGCAATAACATTTTAAGGCTGCTCAATACTATAAATGCTAAAATCTAACTGAAACATAGTATTTGAGCACTACATTATGAAATGGAACACAGCTTTCTGAGCATATAATCGGCACAAAACATATGTCCCTTTCTGTACATATACAAATTTCCATCCCAGAAAATTTACCTTCGCTGTCTTCTGGATTCTCTTCTTCGTTAGATGCTTCAATATCTTCATCCTCCTGAGCTGACACAGTCGAAGCTACACTCTCACACTGTGATACATCTCGCTCCTCACGGGGCCTTCGCGAAGACTGATAAAGACACAGAACTTACATTGTACCAAAAATTTGCAAGTATTATTTCCTTTTACATGCATTCCCACTTATCAATCTGAGGTTGAAATGAAAGGCAAAGAATATCTATTCAGCACAGAATCATTCACACGGGCACACACTCTTTCAACTCCAGACCAGTTTTTGCTGCTCTGATCAAAAGTAAGTTCAGGAACAACCCACTGTGTCAATGTATGTTTGGGGGACAACAGAATGACTGCAGCAAACACAGACACTGATGCTCTTCAGTCCAGTGAGAGAAGACTAGGATAACATCACAGTTTACAGGATTCCAATACTCAGGATTCTATTTTAGATGCCCCAAATCTTTCATTTCTTGGTCTTCTACCAACTCTCTTGCTCTGTTTTGTAAGGTTACTGCTCATTGTGTTTCAAGGTAACTCTTCTACAGTGATGAGCTGAACTTCTATAGTTGCTGGTCTACTGATAAGGAAGGTGGTTTTCAGAGCACTAAGGAATTCTTCAGGCTGAGTGTTCTATCTGATAGAAAATTTTCTACTGCATTTTAAAGCAAGAACTGATTAGCACCACAGGTCAGTGAGCATCAGCTGCCTTTTCTAGATTTATGTCACAACACAAAAACAAGTAGAAAAGGAAACAAGTGGTGACTGCAAAAGTCTTAGTGAACCGTGATGAATGCCTTCAGAACGATGCCAAGTTTTCCCCTGCAAAATATTCAGTGCCCTCTGTGCTTACCTTCTGCTTGTGCTGCTGGAGGAGGCTGTCCAGATTGTGTCTCCTTTTATAGTTGAAGTAGAAGTTCTTACACTGAGCTTCACTTTTTGTCCCAACCATTTTGGCAATTGCTGCCCAGTTTCGCCCATGCTCCACTAGGCCTGTTCAAACAAATAAGAACCAATATTTACTATGATAAATGATTCAATTATCCAAACCCAAATAAACGAAATAATGCCTATGGATAGGTAAGATATAGAAGTATTGATTTCCTTAAGAGAACACTCACTGTGGCAATGTATTTGATAACTACTTAAAAGGTGAAAAAAAGCTGTGCCGACCTGAATGTCTTAAGCCTTCAAACTTAACTCTTTGCTGTTGCTAGTATGTAACACCTCTGCTAAAATACTGATTTTATGCATAAGATTTGCAGGTTACAGTATCTGCAAAACAACTAGACAAGTTATAAACTAGATTAGCCTTTCTATAAAAAGACTGTCTTATACAAAAGGAATTTTTATAACTTATAAATACATTAGCTGGGAAATTTACATATGACACACACACCTTCACATCTGTTTTACAAACTTCCATGGTCCAAGTACAACAACAAATTGCTCCAAGTAACCCATATGAAAAACATCAAACTGAGTCTCAAAAAACTGATTTTGTCTGTTAAAGATGTTTGCTTTCGTTAAAAAAATAAAAACACACCACAAAAATCAAACCAACAGCAAATTTGAAATTATGAATTCAGTGTGGTGCTGCAAAAAGTGACAGCACTCGTATTCAGTAAATTATAATCATTTTGTAAATACAAGTATTCAGAAGTAAGTCAAAAAGGTTTACCTTTCTTAGCAACTTCCATTTCTTCTTCTGTCCAGCGGGATGTCTCCACAGGCTCTGCAGAAGCTGAAAGAGAAACAAAGACACTGATCAGACCAGGATGCACTATTATGGCACAAAACACGCATCCCATAGTCAACTAATCTATTTAGGTTAGGGCTTGTTCAAATCATTTGGGAAAGCTGCTCAGGAGTGGAAAGTACTCTCCATTAAACCAAGCTAGAGATATAGACAATAATTACCATCAACTACTAAAAGCAGCAATCCAACATGCTATAAGCTAGTTCCATCTTATTTCACTGACTGCTGTGGAGAGGACTGAAATGGTTATTTATCGATTAGTGTGTATCAAGAAATCTACTATTCTTGTATTCACCGAGTCTCCTACTGGACAAACAGAGAAAAATAAAACAAAAAAAACCCCAAACAGTAAGTAAAACCAAGCGGGAAACTAAGTGTGACTCAACGCAAAATACTTTCCAGTCATTTCTTGGATTTGATATAATTCAGTTTAAATTTCTGAATGGCATTAAGATGCAACAGCCTCCATTTCCTTTTCATAAAACATGCCATTACCCGTAGCATTCAACACAGACACTTCAACAGCTTTCATTAACAAACAATAGAAGTAGGACACTATAAAGTATCTGATCCACTGAAAAGCTATTTTGGATTTTCCAGAAAATCCTGCAAAAATGGTTTAAAAAAAGACAAACCTGAAGACCACTACTGCCTTAGTCTATCTGCTGACAAAAACCCACCATATCAACTGAGCAAGAATATTGATCATAATCTGATGTTACAGTTAAATGAGAACGAATTTGTCCAATTACTCTGTTCTTTAGGATATGCAGAATATTTGAGCAACAAAAGAGGTTTTACAAATTCTAGAACGGCAGCTGCCTCTAACTACCCATTTGAAGATCTAGGAGTAACAAACTGCCACATTCAGTGTGGTGCTGCAAAAAGTGACAGCACTCGTATTCAGTAAATTATAATCATTTTGTAAATACAAGTATTCAGAAGTAAGTCAAAAAGGTTTACCTTTCTTAGCAACTTCCATTTCTTCTTCTGTCCAGCGGGATGTCTCCACAGGCTCTGCAGAAGCTGAAAGAGAAACAAAGACACTGATCAGACCAGGATGCACTATTATGGCACAAAACACGCATCCCATAGTCAACTAATCTATTTAGGTTAGGGCTTGTTCAAATCATTTGGGAAAGCTGCTCAGGAGTGGAAAGTACTCTCCATTAAACCAAGCTAGAGATATAGACAATAATTACCATCAACTACTAAAAGCAGCAATCCAACATGCTATAAGCTAGTTCCATCTTATTTCACTGACTGCTGTGGAGAGGACTGAAATGGTTATTTATCGATTAGTGTGTATCAAGAAATCTACTATTCTTGTATTCACCGAGTCTCCTACTGGACAAACAGAGAAAAATAAAACAAAAAAAACCCCAAACAGTAAGTAAAACCAAGCGGGAAACTAAGTGTGACTCAACGCAAAATACTTTCCAGTCATTTCTTGGATTTGATATAATTCAGTTTAAATTTCTGAATGGCATTAAGATGCAACAGCCTCCATTTCCTTTTCATAAAACATGCCATTACCCGTAGCATTCAACACAGACACTTCAACAGCTTTCATTAACAAACAATAGAAGTAGGACACTATAAAGTATCTGATCCACTGAAAAGCTATTTTGGATTTTCCAGAAAATCCTGCAAAAATGGTTTAAAAAAAGACAAACCTGAAGACCACTACTGCCTTAGTCTATCTGCTGACAAAAACCCACCATATCAACTGAGCAAGAATATTGATCATAATCTGATGTTACAGTTAAATGAGAACGAATTTGTCCAATTACTCTGTTCTTTAGGATATGCAGAATATTTGAGCAACAAAAGAGGTTTTACAAATTCTAGAACGGCAGCTGCCTCTAACTACCCATTTGAAGATCTAGGAGTAACAAACTGCCACAGCAGAGAACTGCAAAGGAAAAAAAAAAAACCTGCCCTGCCACCTTGGCTAATTATTTACTAGCCACAAGGTACTCTATTTGCTAGTATTTCTGCACCACCACAAATTCTGTCAGCCTTTTCAGAAATGCGTTGTCTCTTGTAACCGTATGTGCCAAGAAAGTAACATTTTATTTTAAAGAAGTCTCTCGTCATCTAGTGCAGGAATAACAACAACAAAACAACTTGCTAGGATCTATTTCAAATTATAAAACTCCCTAATGCACTCAAATATCAGGCCTGTAAGTCAATCTGTGTCAAAGACATTTGGATCCCCACAGATCCACCATTAGCTCTGCAAAGAAAGAAAAAGTAGTTATCACAGAAAGGCTGAACTGCCTTTTTTTTTCCCCAACGTGGTTCTAACAGTCACCTGATCAGACATATACTGTTCGTGAAGTTACAGGTGTGCAGTTTAACAGCACCACACAGTCACAAAATGATAAATACTAAAAAGAAAAAGTGCACTTCATGCACAGAAAATAGCCCTATGTCAGCGAAGAGCCTCATGACCAGATGGGTCCCCGAGTGTCCTATAAATGCTACTCACAAGGTTCTGGAGGGGGTGGAAGAGGCGGTGGTGGCTCTTCAGTGGCTGCAGCTGCAGCAGCATTGGCTTGTGCAGCTTCATTTGTCATTGATCTGGTGATTCTGCCCTTACGACGACCTTGGCTATTGGCAGTTTTTCGGCCCCTAGGAGTGGCCTGCTCCCTTTCCTCCGTCTCCTCTGGTGCAACTTCAGTTTTGTCCTTTTCTTTGGTATTCTCTCTGGGAATAGTTAAAACAATTCAGTTACCTTCAGACAGCCGTTATGGGCAGATATTCCTGAATATGGATGTTAAAAAAACAAACCAGAACCAAACCAAACCAAACTACAAAACTCCACAAACCCAAAAGACACCTTTAACTGAGACAGAATTCACTTACTGCCCACAATTTAGAGTTGTTAGAGAACAACATAGATACACTATATTATCAACTTCAAAGAAAATATGAACACTGTGATAGAACATATAGAAAAAAACCAAACCAACAAGATATGAAAATTATTACATGTGCAAAAAACCAATACCATGGCTTTTTCCATCAGTCTGATTAGTTCAGCAAGACACAGAAATTGGTACATCCACAAAAATTTTAATACACAAAGCCTACCCTAACAGTTTTCAGTCCAGATTTCACCATCAGACTAATGCAAATTCTGGCGTGATCTGTGCAAAAAACTGCAATCTAAAGCAAATTAATGCATTTCCAGTACATATACTTACTTAGATTCCTCCTTCTCATCCTTTTCCTCCTCATCTTTCTTTTCCTCCTCTTTTTTCTCTGCTTTTTCTGCTTTTTCCTCTTCTACCTTTTCTTCTACTTTTTCTTCTTGAGAAGGACGAGCTATTTGTTGCTGAAATGAAATGGGATTTACACATTATAACAACTTGGTCACACAAAGTGCAGCAACTTGTACTCAGAGCAGCAGAAACACTGATGCTGTCTTACCTCCCACTGAATGATAATATTTTAAGTTACAATCACTGCACACCGGTAAACATAATATTAAAACACCTCTGCCAAAACCTGTAACACCTGTCTGCACCCTGAAATCATAATGAACATGATGTTCCAAGCATTATCTCCCAGACTTCAGAAGTCCCCTTTACTGCAGAATGTGCAATTTCTACGTATCAGCTGTATAACCTCAGAACCTCTCAATTTATTTTCTCTTCTGTTTCTTCTGCTCAGCTGCCCCGTTCAGATACGCTATTTTGTCTTATAAATACCATGGAGGGACAGGCTTCTTCTGCAGGGTGAGCACAGAGGTGATAATGTCCACGTACACGTGTTGACAAATACATGTGCTGTTTTATGTCACTAAAAATGAACAGCTACATTTTAAAAGTACTTGGAGAGCTCTGACCAACATCTTGTGTAGTAATGTTGTTGCTCCTCTCAAATTTTATTTTTAACGTTGTCCATTTTAAAATAGTGAAACCTGATAGCTCACATCTTGGAAGCACAAGATCTAGTAGCACAAACATTATGACCAACTCTAAGCCATCTTCTCAAAACTGCCATCAGTAATCAAGAAATATAATTGTTCAAAAAACAGGGTCAGGAATTTCAGGCTTATGTTTCCACTGAAGTTATGGAAGAAAAATTATAGCCTGGAATTATTTATTTATTAATTAAACTATAGTCTTTATTGAAATTATAGTTTTACAAGCACATAAGCACTGACAAAATGACAAAGTAATTACCATTACCCATAATTATACTAAGGAAAACTGCACAAAACACTATTTACGCATTGTCTATTAAGAGACTCTCGCTCCTTATCTTTCAAAGCAATCCAGATGACTACCATGTGCAAGGGTATCTCATTTTAGAAAGCACATAAATTTGATTTAAAACTTTCCAGAAGAAACAATCCGCTTCAGACAGGAATTAATGAAAGAAATTTCTGTTACTGAATGTGATCACACAGAATTACCAGAATGGTCCCTTGCAGCTGCTAAAAAATAAAAATTAAAAAATAAACTAAAAATGGTAAGAGAAATTTGTAGCATTGTTTTTGCTATTCCTTATCACACAGAAAAATAAAATAGCCACAGCATTCCCTGTCTGACTTTGCTGTTAGAAGTGGCCTAACATTAAGACAAGCCAAACATCCTGTGATGTTTTAAGGAAGTGGTAAAAAAATGACACTGCTTATACGGAAAAAATCCCCAAGCATTAGGAAAGATCAAACAAACGTGGCTACAGAAAAGATTTCCTTAAGTTTTAGTGTTGTAACCCTCCCTAAATATATTTAAGAGCCTAAATATTGATTTTTGCCATCCACAATGATATATCTGCATATGGCCAAAACATCTTGCTTTCCAACACTGCTGAATTTCTCTGTCCACAGCTCACCTGCAAACTCCATCCTCTCCAGGTTAAAATACCAAGGAATAGTTTTCTGCTACTAAATAAATCCTGTAACCCACCCCCTAAACTCCCAGAACCCTTCCATGAAGCAAATGGTAAATGAATTAATTCTCCTGATGGGCCTCAGAAGGCAGCA
Organism: Calidris pugnax; assembly: GCF_001431845.1. Taxonomy (NCBI): domain Eukaryota; kingdom Metazoa; phylum Chordata; class Aves; order Charadriiformes; family Scolopacidae; genus Calidris; species Calidris pugnax. The sequence goes on along the minus strand of NW_015090977.1, from coordinate 1,442,454 downwards.
ACCCACAACAAGCATCGAGAGCTTAATTCCTGTTGTCCATTTACCCGGAACAGTGTCTGTAACAAGGTGATCTTCTGAGGCCCCCCAAAAAATCCAAGCGTTGTGTGTTAGACTTCGTACAAGGAGAATGAGAAAAGAAAGCCTGAGGCTGCAAGTGAGGTTATAGTGGGCAGACTCCAGTTAAAGGCGAGGGGAGAGGGAAGAGGAAGAAAGAGCTCTCTTCCTCCTCTCTGAAAACACGTCAGTTTATTCAAAATGCATGAATACAGTTTAAATTCTGCCTTAAATATGTTTTCATAAGAAACTACAGAATGCAAGAGAGGGTGAGGAGTTAAGACATGACCACACTGAGGGAACCACCCTCAGGAGTTGACACTGAAGGGGCTTGAATGGGTTAAAGAAGCCACCTCCAACAAACCATCACCCACTCGGAACCGAAACACCCAGGTGCTCTCCACAAAATTTGTGTGTGTGCACAACCCACTTGTTCCTTACCCGGCATGAGACTCTGCGAGTCAACTTTAAAAAAGCAAAATACATGCAATACTTCTATAGAAGCTACCTTTCAAATAAATAGTCAAAGGACACTTGACAATTCATGGAAAGACAAGGAGAGAGATCTAAAGGATTGCTGTTCTAGGACTCCATTAACTCAGATTTTACAGTCCACTGAAAAATTCCTCAAAATAGGCTTTTCCTTTTCACAGATGAACCAACCTTCCCGTAAGTGTAGCAGCAGGTGTCACTGTTTCACTAACAAAACTGAGGCTAGAAACAGTCACAAAAAGGACTTGTTTTTGACATTTTAATAACGTGAACTGGAGCAGAAAACCCAAACACTAACTGCTATCGTCCTGATGCAAATCATTAGCATTCAAGATGCTGGCATTACTCGGTTATGCAAAAACTTGCTCCAAGCAAAATGTCAGAGACCTGCTAAGATAAATTATTTCCATCGTGCTAAATAGATCGGCCTCAAAGGCAAGGAGTTTAAAATTGCATTTTCAGAAGAAAAGAAAAAATTTTTAAAAATAAAATCTCTATTTTACATATAAACTATTTACAAAACAGTTGCTGGAAATCCTCTGTTCTTTTTGCCTGGCTAACTTAACATCCCACTTTGTAAATAACAGGCTTCTCTATTTCACCGTGAATTTATTTAACATGCATAATCAATAGGTCAAGTGCAGGTTAAACACAAACCTTAAAACAGTTGAAGCCTCGGTCAGCGACGTACCTGCACATTCATCTGTTGATTAGAACTTTTACTATCCAGGCAAGGGGACGGGCTTTAGCTCAGGGTACGACTCAAAAGGACAAACCCCACACCAGCACCGACATCACACAGCTCTTTCGCGGAGGCCGCCTGACCCAGCAACGTGTTTATTCCAGGAAATGGTGTCATTCTGCCACTTAAGCTGCCTACGGTGGAGTTGCCCATCTCACATACAACCTTCTAATCTCGCCAGGGTCACCCGAGGTAATTAATCCCCACCGACCCGGGCTTGATTGGCCGTCGGGGACATAGAGGGAATTTCTGTCTAGTCACATCACCGGTCCCTTCCACCTGCTGCGAAGGGACTGGGCTCCGGCCACCACCAGCAGCTTGTGCTGACCAGGCAGCCAGGCACAGAAACACCCCCCTCACCAACCACTCTCTCTGGGAGAGAACCTCCTTTCAATGAGTTAATTAAGGAATTCTCCATAATCCATGCAAAAGCATCATAGAGCCACGCGTTCCTCCTATACTGTGTTACAAACTTGCTCTTCATTTGAAAAGTCACGTTCGGTTTAAGATGCAGTTCTTTAGTTGCATCTGTGAGCACTCTGGAATGGTTTAGGTAGCATATTATAATAAGGCTTTTCTAAACCTATTTGAGGACAAAAATGTATCAGAATTCAATAAGCCTTACGTCTCACAACGTGACATGCCTTAATCTAGTATTCAGCTTCTCTAAAGTAAAAGCCTCCAGGATGAAACTTGATTGAAGTTGTACTCACAACATTCTCTGAAGGATTTCAACATCATTACCATGATTAATATCTTCTCCACAGCAACATTCTATTTGCTTGCCTTCTGATTTACAAAAATATATGAATTATTAAGAGTTTAAACTGAAGCACCTGTTATTGGCATAGGCACATCTTGGTGCACATCATAAATCTCACAGGACTTGTGTTTGCCCATCAGCAAGGAAGCTTCAGGTTGTTGCTCTGAGATATGAAAAATATCAGCTCCAAACAAAGCTGGGGTGTGGGAGGGAGAGGGGGGATGAACTGCAATCTGCAACTGTAAGATAAAAATTCTGGCAAGGAAGGCAGTTTGACACTCTCAGTTTCTTTTTACTAGCTGTTAGAGATGTTTCTAATTAATCATTTATAAAATTAAGAAATACAAATATGATTTTTGGTACTGTGCAATTCCTTACCACAGCATTACTAAACATGCTAACTACAACACTTCTGGATTTAAACTTCCAGAAATGGTAAAATTTTCCATTTAAAATGTTTAATGTATTTCCTTGAGTTTGCAAGTGTCTCTCAGCATTCTGCAGAGCTACAAGGTCTGCCTCGTATCTGATCCTTACCACAGAGCACACACGAACCGTCCAGCAGCTGCCCAAAGTTTAGTGATTTGCTGTAGTACTTAACGTGGATCAACCACCAGCAACTAAGACTTACAACTCTGCTAAAATTCAAAATGAGTCAGTAATTTGGGTATAAGCCAGTATTCAGAGGAGCAGTTACAAAGTCAGGCAAAGCACCTGGGGTTTCCTTCTATAATGAGCTGAGTCCACCCATCTATGCCCTCGTGTACCAGGCTGTAATTAAAAATCTATCCCGTTTATATGCATTGTCCAAGGAAAGCACACAATTTATGGACTGAGAAATCCATCCAAATTTTGAACTCTGCCAGCTCCAATGCTCTAAAGTTTAACTATGTGGAATGACAGTTAAATATACAGTTACGATCTTCTGAATATCTCAAAACTTACAGTTACGTTGTGTTCCAGCTTGAGCCAGTTCTGGCTCCTCAGCTCTTAGAAGAGCTTCAGAAGAACAGCACACAGCAAAGACACTGCTCAACACATGTACATACTATGACCACACCAGTATCATTTTATATTGGAATATGAAACTGAGCCACTTAAAATCACAGCTTTATCTGTGTTTAATGTCCACAGCTACTGTCTACATTTTGGACAAATCTCGTTTATTTCCATCTTCTTTGTGTTAGCCATACATCCATACTTTAATTGGAATCCTTCACCATCACTAGTCACACAACAAGACACTTTTCCTATTTAAAAGCATTATTAGGCTTAGAAAGTCTAACAGAAGTTCTAGCAAAATACAGCACACTTCCAGTGTTTTCTCCCATCACAGCAGTTCACAATTAGTCAATGTAGAAGCTCTAACTAAATCCTGTGCATAATGAAAATGACCTTATCCCAAGCAATCCATAATTTGTGGGGTACAGACAAGCCTTATGTGACCTGACCTCTTCTCTTAGAACACCAAATATAATTTAAAAGTACAACAGCATCACAGAAGCACACCACAATGACTGTTTCTGGCAAACAGGATCAACTTATCAACTGAAGCTGTTTGTAGCAATTTTCTTTTATATAAAAAAATCCATTTGCTGGGACTGCCAGAAAACTTACATTATTAGAAAAGAGGATTCACATATCCTGAAGCGTAATGTTTACTTCATTTGCTGTTTTGCAGTTCAATACAAATTTGCACTGTCACAACACCTCGAAGTCTCCACTATTTTCTTTTTAGTATCACTGTTGAGATATGACTAAATCCAATAACCCACAACTCTTCAGAGTTTAAGATCTGCGGATTTCTAAAACCTTGAATTGGAAAGGACTCTCCCCTCCCGCCCCCATCAAGCTTCAGTTCCAACAAAACACTAAGTATTTCTTCACCATATCACATCCATACTGGTTTCCAGCTGTTAAATTCATTTTAAGGATAAAAACTCAAAATACCTGCAGGTTTGGCTGTTACACCTAGTACTCTGTTCATCTACTTTATTTCAATTCAATTGGTCTCTTTCTTCTTGCTATTAAGTTCCAGTTTGACTTTGAGCCCGACCACCAAATAAAGATCACTATTAATTTCTGCTTTTAGACAAGCATTGACATAATAAGTGATTATATATTTTCTACTGGAAGTCACATGCTAAACCTAATTCCTGTTGGCTTCAACATAGGATTTAATGTTAACTTCAATATATATGGCAGGGTCCTCAAATAAAATGAATTTTCATTAAAAAGGGCCCCTGGCCTTATGCATATCATGTACTTACTATATCAGATAGTACCTGAAACAATAAAATAACAATATTCAAGTGACAAATAAATTTAAGATACCTGGTTTCTTCCTCTGCGTTTACCGTAATTCCTTCGCACAAGGGCTTTATAATTTTCATTTTTCTTGGTCAAATAATAATATAATACACAGTCGGGAACATTCTAAAGTGAACAAGCAAAAAAAATAATTAGGTTTTACAGCTATAAAGAATACATTTTTAGTATTTAATTTCTCTCAACACTGAAGCTATTCAGCCCCTAGACTAAAATAACACTATTAGATTTGTTTGCTCAGCGGGGAAGTGAATTCACACACAAATATAACAATATAACTATGCATAAAATGGCAGTGTTAAACGAAGGTCCCATGTATTTATAATATCCCTCAGCTACTTCTGTCTGCACAATTTCATCTATACTAGACAATTTGCAAGTCTGAAAGCTTCTATTCATCCTAATAGCTGTACGTAATCAAGATGCTGCTGTAAGTCTTAAGAAATCCTAATTCGCCATTACTTCTTACACCAGTAAAATCAGTACTAAAGACTAATTCAGCCACCAGCTGGATCCCACGGACTGGAAAAGTGGGAGTTCACACAGTGGCTCTCAGCAGAGACAATTATGTCCTTCTCTAAACAGTGAGATAGTTACAGCAGCTTACCCCCTTCAACAAGAAAGTAAGATCAAAACTAGAAGTTTTCTTTTACTGTTGTCAATAGTGTCATTTCACTAACTTTTTTGCTAGATGTTTGCATGCACTGATTGCATTACTGATCAAGCATTGCAAAATCCCATGAAAGCAGTAACTTTTTTTGGACTTACATTTTTTTCCAGGAAGAGAAAATGATGCTGGGATAAACGACTTACATTTGGAAAGTTAGGGATCCCACCCTAGGCTCTACTTGCATTAAAAAAGGTCTTACCTTTCGTTCCAGGTAGGAAGCAATTAGACCAAAGTTCTTGGGATGTTGGACAAACCTTTTATAAATCAGAAATTATTTCAGTTTAACAACATAACTCATGACGAAATAAGCAAAGCAGTCTTCCAAACAATCTGTTCCATCAGCAAACCTTTGAGTTACACAACTGAAATTTGTCTAAAAAGCCTAGTATTCAAATTGTGCAAATTTAGATCTAAGCACTTAAAATTAGCTATTATCTGATATAATGAGATCATTTACCTACTCTTCTCATTTAAACTTTATCACAAAACTAAAGTATTTTTAAGATAATTTCTTATCTAAGGATTAAATGCATGTGAGTCTACTCAGTAGAAAAATAAGTAGTCTAAAACGTTTTCAATTTATTCATCCAACTAAGAACATTATCAAATATTACTGCACAAAAGCTTCAGCATTCCCTATTTAGTGATGTTTACTGTGGGGTTAGGTATTTAACTGCCATTTGCAACATAACAAAAATAAAAGACAAAAAACCATTACTTTTCCTTAAAAATCTCTTTCTCGTGGTCGGTCCAGACATTCATGAACTGTCTGTCTTTATAAACTTTCATGGGATCCTCCATCAGACCATTCATATTAATAAACTTCACTCGTCTTTGTTCTGCATCAAACATCATGGGAGGAATGACAGAGAGCTGGCGCATTTGTTTTTCATTATTCTACAGGCAAAGAATAAAAGAAAAAGTAAAGATACCAAAAGTTGCTCCTAATGTTCACAGTTACTGAATTACACAACCCTCTAAAGCTCCACCACAATATACATTCACAGTTAGTTTAAAACTTCTTTGTGTCTGCTTAACTCTTCTAGAAGTTGTCACTACCCCAGTGACCATTTACACACTCAGTTAAAGGAAAGTGTAACAAATGATGAAAAACTAACATGGTGCAGGGTTTTAGAAAGAGGAGTTTTCACAGGTTTGTTACAGCTGTAAAGAACTAGCTTGTAGCAAGCCTGCAATGAACACAGACATACCAGAAAAATCTAGGACACACACAATTAGGAAGCATAACCCTTAAAAGAAAAGCATTTGTAAAAACTGCTTCAAGCCAAACTTCACAGAGACTCTCTCCAACCAGCCCAAAAAGGTTTCTCTTATCAAAAAAACCAAACCCTCTGAAAGAGACCTTTCACTGCCACCGAAAGGATAGAGTCATTTGCTGTGTCTCTACAGCAAAGTACAGACAAGAGCCTCACCTCCTGCTCAGAGAGTCCATCAATGATTTCAGAAATCTCATGTTCACTTCTAGCAATAGTTGCTGAGAGTCCAGCCCCTCTTTGACCAACTCTAGAATTAAAGGAAAACAGAAGTAGTGAGGATAAAGTGGAAAAGAGCTGTATTTTCAGATTTTGTACACATCAATGACAACCTTCAAAATTCTTCTTCAAAATATTGTTATCAGTCTGCCAAATTACTTAGTTAGGACTAACTTCCTTAAGCAGCACCAGAGCGTGACCTCTTATTAATGTGCTGCAATTTCAAACAACTGCTTGGTTTCACAGGTGAATTTTCCAGGCTTAGCAAGAAAGGCATCCTCGAGTCAACATCAAAAAAGGAGTGTTAGCACAATTCCGCTGCAAGTAGGTGTTTTAGATATACTCAGCAGAAGCCTGTTAATGTAAGAAACATTCATCAGTGGTACAGAAATCATCATCTTAATTAGTACAACTGATACACTGGGAAAGACAGCTTTTTTAAAAAAAAAATAATAAAAAAAAACACATCAAAATTGCCTTTCATCAATTTGGTCAAGATACTAATACAGCACCAAGACTCACTACAACAAAGGAACATTTTAACTTCTAAACTCAGGAAGACTGCTGTAATTTGGAATAATTTTTCAGCCGCTGATCTTTACACTTAAGATCATCAAATAATATATTACAGCATGTGGGTTAAAAAGCATTTCAGAGATAAAAATCACTGATAATTAGACAGACAAAACATCTTCATTTGCTCAAAGATTTTACTGAACTAATCAATTTGCACAAAATCTGACCAAAAAACCTCAGTGTTTACATGCCAATAGAATTACAAGGACAGCCACAGACAAGGACAGCCACAGACAAAGATGCCATTACGTTGGAGAACATAATGTAAAGAGATGGCCCTTTCCCAAGTAGTTTGCAATTACAAAGATGTGATATATTCTTTAAGTAAAAGCTTGTTACAGATAGGAGTTCTCTTTCTGTTCTAACAATTCATTTTTTTTCTCCTCTTCTCCTGATTCCACAAAGGCAGATCTTGCAGACTTCACAATATAGTGCAAACTCTCTGCTTCTCCTATGTTTTATGAAGTAAGAGGATTTAGACAGACTGTTAGAAGAGATAATGAGATGAAATCTTTATGGGGCTTGAACTCTCCAAGGTGTATGAAATTGATTTCAAACATTAGATAAACAGATTTGAACACAACTGAATCAAACTTGACCTAATTCTAATTTAAAGTGCTACCAACAGTACTGTAGATAGTCAACTCTCAAATGAATTGCACTTCATTCCTTTTAAAACTCTTTCTACAGTCTCCATTTAACAAATGCCTGATAGATTAAAATTAAATAATAGTGACTTAATTGTCATAGCTTGCGTACTTCAAAAAGCAAAAATGCCTGGAATAAAATTACATGGCAAGTACAACAAAAGATCACTCAAATTGCTAATTAAAGAAGTCAAATGATTTTGGAGTGTGTAGGGTAATGAATATAGGGATCACGAAACAAAGGAGGAACACAGACACCCAGTGACAGAAAAATACTAAGTTTAAATTAGGGTGTAGGCCCAAAATGAACAGGCTCATGTGAAGCTGACACTCCCATTATCTGAAGACCAACCCCAAGACCTCTTTGTGCATCTGAACAGCTTAACTCAACACAGTCTCACCAAGCACAACAACCTAACTAGCCTTTGCTAATTAGTCCTTTTTCTGTATTTCTTTTGGAAAAAATATGGGGTTCGATTGCAGATCTAAAAAGGAGGATAGGAAAGGAACATTTTTTTCAAATCTATGGTAATACCTTTGGAATCGTTCCTGCTGTTCTCTTTGCTTCCGGATTTCTGGAAATTGTTTTTCATAGTACTCTCTTGTTTTGCTCTCCTTTGCTTTCCTGCGTGGATTATTTTCTATCCTGTCAACTTTCTTCTCCCATGCCTCCATCAGCTGATCGTAACGTTGACAGATTTTCTGTTCCTGTTAAAATAAAATTACACTTAGTGATCAGTATCCGTAACACGAGTAGGCTCCATATTTTTCCTGCTCTAGTGGCTTTTCATTTTGAAGATGGGTCTCTTCCAATCATGAAGAAAACAAAAGGGAAACACACACACACACACAAAAAAAAAAAAGCTTTCTCCTTATTGTACTTTAGATGAATTTCAGTCAAATAATCAAGAAACCACAGTCACAAACCTGAAGTTTACTTCTCAATAAATCAATAGAATTTTAGATTAAGATCTTATTTTTCTAATCAATGGGATCTACATGACACATTTGGGAATGCAAGTCAAGGATCCAGGCAGAAAACCAACCCTGTGCTCTTTGTACAAAAACACAGAAGTATTACCCGTTGTTTTCTTGCATGGTTTCTTCTTTTAAAGAATAGTATTAGCTTTTTCCTCATCACTTGGTTTCTGGAAAACAAAATCAGAAAAAAAAAAGTGAGCTATGTAAGAATCAAGCACTTCAAAATTACTCAACAAAGCCCATATGGATTCTAGGTGCCAGATCATTATTACAAAAAATATCTCCAGGGGTAGAAAAAAAGAGGGAAAATTCCTGATGAAACAATCATCTTACTAACACTATATTCTATCAGAGAAGATTCTTGAAGATGGCTGGAACTAAGACCCAAAAGCTTCCAATTTTAAGCACGGTGCTCTCCTTCACCACAAGAGAGAATATGCTGAACTGAGTAAATTGAGCTTAAGATATTATGCTTTGGAAAAAAAATATCGTTGTAATTCAATCCCAAAGTTAAGAGTTTTACAATACATTACTCAAAAAAGTAAGTATTTTGGAACTGCTATACAGCTACATTTGAAGGAGTGGAGCAAGAAGTACTTTATTTAAAAGACAACCATCTGTAGGATTTTTCCTGTACTAACAAAACATTATAAAATGGTAGTAAAATGTATAGCACTTAGTAATACGCACATAGCTCACTATGCATTTCTTCATATCTGAAACCAGCAATTTATCTCTTCTTTTGCAAAAACTGGTAGTACAGAAATTGGTTAAATAGTACAAAAACTGGAAAGTTACATTGACTGGAAGCTTTTAAATATGGTTGAAGTACGTGCATCCCAGTCGGAAATCACAAAAATCAAAAAATTGAGGTAATGTTTGAGTCTAGACGCCTTAAACAGCACAATGAGAAGATATCAAAGCACTTACGTTTTGATGTTTTCATGGTAGACCTTTGTGTCTGATGGTTGGTTGTAAAGTGGCTAAAATTTTGGATTAGAAAGGTATGCTTAGTACTTTTCAATGCATGGAATTCTAAAAGTGTACGCAATATATTTAACAATCTTTTAATATTCTGCCAACATCGCACTCAATCTGAGATGTAACAATCTGAAGGGACTAGAAGATACTCAACACAAAGCACAGATTTCATTACTTAAAATTAGATCATTATAAGTACCTATGTATATAATAGTTTTTGTTTTTTTTATATTTCAAACTGTTCTCTCTAATAGGTTCAAATCTATTTTAAAAGATCACACTTACGCAGCCAATCAGTTCATTCAAGCCCCAATTCACCAGTGTATTTAAACACATACTTCTTTTATACATAAACATGGAACTACATCTGTTTACCACAACAGAACTACAGAGATGAAAGCAACACTGGCAACACAGAAAACAGAACAGAATAAAACCAAACCAAAAACAATCAAAAAGAAATAACAAACAAGCAAAAAAACCCACCACCACCACAAAAACTAAAACAAAACCCCAAACCCGCAACTTACCAGTTCAACTTTTGGACCAAGACCCTCAAAAATTTTGTGAGCTTCTTCTGCTTTTTTCTGCAAATAAGATTTTTTTGTATAGTAAATCATCTGAAATTAATATCAAAAGCATACCTGAGCTCTCTCACTTACACAAGCTGCTAAACCCCTGTGTCATCATACTACATCCTTCTTAACCTACTTCTGCAATGTTGCCTCTGCAAATCCAGAAACCTGTACCTGAATCGTGCAGTTACTACTCTGATTTCCATGTCTGGAAGCTGATAGGCGTATAAAAGCAGTTCAAAAGAACATGAATTTAATAAATAATTACAAACCCACAAAAGTATGTCAAAGGTCCTCCTTCCCTCACACTAGGCAAAGGTCTCAAAATAATTCTGACCCTAAAGGAGGCAGCAGTGGATAAGAGAGTTGTCTTTCACAGATTTATTTCAAGCCTGTACAATCTTCCAAAGCCCTTTGTCAGCAGACAAGGTTATCTGAAATGACCCAACAGACTAGTTCAGATTTGCTTCTTTCCCCCCAGTAGTTTATGTGCTAGCCCTAAGACATCTGCAAAGAACAATATCTGAGAAACTAACACATAGAGCAGTTGTTACAAGAAAGTGTTCTGCTCAGTTCTAACCTCTTCCCATGGAATTTCAATCTTGAGAAATTCTTTGGAACTCACAGCAGTACAAAATAATTATACATCAAGGAAATATTATAGTGTTACCCTGGTAGAATGGTTTTTCTGGTCTCAAAACATTGAAAAGCGAATTCTAGCCCTAATGCTTCAACCAAATTTTAGCCACCAGTAGTTGAATATTAGAAGTAATTATCCTACTAATAAGTAAATTATCCTAAATGGTTTGAAGTTGAAAGCTGCCAAGTGGACTGGCCTCTTGTACAACTCTAGATGGAAAGATACCAAACAAGTGCTATGTACAGAAATGGCTTAAGAGATTTAAAAAAGTAAAACTGGTTTGTAACCAGAAGTAAACATATTGCTGTAAATTGGTAACATCATTTTTTATAACATAATAATTGTCCTAATGTATTAAGTAAATACATCAAATTCCAGAGACAACTTGGGAAAGGGGAGAACAGGATGCATGGAACACTTGGGACACAGTTCTACTGTATAAAATCTAGTATTGTGTTGCAGTTTTTTACTGTCTCAATTTTTCAAAAATAGTCTATTGTAATCAAAGTTAGCTGTTCCCCTAAACTACAAAATAAAAATTGGGAAATTACACAAATATATAGCACTCTCACAAAAGATCATACTAATTTCAAAACCAGCAGATATCCAAATCCCTAATCTCAAACTACCACAGAAAAAAAAAAGGCAGGAAGCATTTTGCTACTGGTATTACTGAGCTCCTGTGCTTTTATCACAACTTCTGCAACACAAGCTCACAATTCACCTACATGCTACTTCTTCCTATCTGGTCATTTATCCAAATCTTACATGACACAAGCCAGAGTTTAAAAAGGCACAGAATATTACAACATTCGCCTTTTTTCCCCCTTCAGCTAATAAAAGAATTCAAGATAAATTTTTGAAGCATTTAAATATATATACATACACACACACATAAACACATCTATCTATTTACAGATGCATGTGTGTTTAGATAGATTTATCTCAACACAGAGGTCTAAGGATGATACCCAGAGATGTGTTCCCCTAGACTGCTTATAAGATAGAAGGAGGATCTTGCGACCAAGAATAAAAATGTCATGCAAGTGTCTTTCATTTAGAGAAGTAAATCAATATTAAAATGGGGGCAGGCAAATCAGTAAAATAGAAGATGCAAAAATTGCCCCACGGACATGATTTAAGACAGTAAATTTTAGCACACAGGGTCAGACTTAGAGCTACATTGAAAAGCACGCTTACCCGATTTTCATCGTAAATAATTTGGACAATACTGCGGTGTTTCTGTTCCACTGGAGGAGGGGAGACAGGCCTCTCTGGCTCTGGAGGCTTAGCAGCTTCTTCTTCAAGTTGTTGCTAAGAGACGAAAGAAAGAAAATCAGCCATCCGCACCATGTTACCCTTACCAGTAATTAGTCACCAGAGATAAAATATGCATCTGATCAACAGTTAGCCCTGCCTGTTATTTCTCTTCTTAACTGACAAGGAATGAATGAAATGGTTTTAAGGCGAACAGGGACGATAACAAGACTATTTTTTGTACTATTAGTAAACCAAATTAGCTGTTTACAAGTCTCACCTTCATTAAATCAGAGGTGTTTCTACTTGAAATTTAAAGCCACTGTCACACTGTAATTTATCGCTATTTAACTTTAAACAAAAATACAAACTTTGGAGGACAGTTACACCAAACCTGCTTCTCACAGAGGAAGTAATCCACAGAGATGCCTTTTGACATTGTAGCTATTCAAGTGTTATTATTACTACTGTCTTTTTTTTTAAAAGGTACAGAAGTCCTAACAATGCACAGAGAACATCATTCTACATATACTTCATAGCAGAAATAAACCGCTCCACGTGTATTGATTGTCCAAGATTGTTACAATCTTGTTTCAAATAAGCAAAAAACCAGCTGTAATATTTTCCAAGCCACCACACTGCTGTGATTTGTTTTCATATCAAATAAATCTAATTCAGTGACATCTTCATTTTTAATTTTAAATATCCTTTATCCACGCCTGTCACAAACATGCACCAAACATTTCCAATGCTCCATTCTGTCTTACAACACAGGCTAGAAAGTGCTGCATTGCTTCATAAGAATTCAAAATCTAAATTTTTGCAGAATGCCATAATAAGCAGGCTCAATTACTGCAGACAACAGCAACTTTGTAATTTTTTTTAAGTCAAATCACCCTACAAATGTGCACAAAGGAACCTTCGTAGATGATATTCATAGTATTTGCTGATTTTGTGGAAAAGTGAACAAACAAACAAAAAGATAAGCATCACTAACACACAGCCAGGTACTTAGTGACACCCTTTTTTTGGTTTTCTGCTGAAGGTCACTTTACAGGTCATTAAAATTCAGATGTAATTAAATCTTTCCAGACCATAAAAACATAGCACTCCAGAGAGAGCTGTCTATTTGCTATTCTAGACATACAAGTTAACAAATCCTACAGCATAACTCTCATTTCCTGCAAAGTTGCCATTAATAAAAAAAAAAAACCACCAAAAACCTTAAAGCTGGCACTATTTTTATCTGGATCTTTGAAAGTCATAAAAGGAAAAGGAGACAAGGATTTTGTTTTTGCCAATGAATAACAGACGCCTAGATTGTAGGGTGGATTTAGTTGGCCACAAGAGCTACTGGGAAGGCAACAGCTTCTGCCAGCAAACATTTCCTTTGCTTCCAATGGCCAAAGTGCAGTTCTCTAACACAAAGCATAGCCAGGACTGTGCTAAAAAAAAGTGGTATTTCCTCCTTTATTTCTCTGCTCTATCTGTTTACTTGCACCCCTCCTACGACACTTTCCCCCAAGGCAGACCTGAGCTCCAGATGTAATATGAGCTCTTGTCCTTGTGAAAGCAGATGATCCAGGGACTTTTGTACAAGCTCTGGTTTTGGAGACATGCAAGGGATTCTCCTCTTGCACAGACTGCAAAAGCAGCAAGCTGACAGCCTCCCCTCACCCAGCAGTCACCTTTACAGCCAACATTACAGTCACAGTGCCCTTGTTACACTAGTCATCTGACAAAAGTTTAAAATATAAAGCCATGTACTACTGATGTTCCTATGTGGCTTTCTCCTGTTTTCTAAAATGCTTAAAACTATGTGATATCCAAACTATTTAAACGTTCCAGCAAAATTGTATACATAACCTTCCCTTTTTATCTTGTTCATCTGGTCACGTAACCAAAAATTCACCACTACCACCACCAAATGAAGTATTTCCACACCCTTTTCACTGGCAGACAACAGCAGCAGTGTCTGCTGTGCTTACTTGCTTTTTCTTCAGTTTAAGGATTTGCTGTTCAACTTTCGCAATTTCCCGATCGACGCGGTCCATGCTCTGTATCAGTTCTTCCTTTGACAGCTTTGAAGGTGAAGCATTTTGGTCCTCCCCGCAAGGCTGACCAGAAATTGGAGAAGATGGTCCCTCATGCTTTCCTCCAAAAGCTGGGTCCTTTCATGGAGACAGGATGTGGAGGGGGAAGATTGAGAGGAATCAGTCATATTGATAACAGGTAAATGAGTGCTCATCAATTAAACGGGTATGCATGAATTAAAAAGAATTTCCAGTTACCTACTTCTCTGTTGAGGAGCTAAGTTAAATATTTCAGTTTGTTAGTGCTCTAAATATTTCAGAATTAACTGACAGCCCATTTATGATACTGTAATTTCGAAGTCCACCTTTAAAAATAACAGCAGACTTCAATATTTACCTTGAAATCAAAATAAGATCAAAACATCTCCCTTTTAAAAAATCCTTCTTCATAAATGTAAGCAGTATCTTTTACATTTAAATGAAGGGTTACTTGAAAGCCAATCCTCAATACTCTGCATGTATATTAATGTGGATATTCTTGAAGATAACCATGACCAGCCCAATAAAGTACATATGGAGTTAGTTGTGGTTATAAATGTTTAGTTCTCTTGAACTTAACATGACTTAAGAGAAGAGATGACTTAGGGAGGGCAGATCGCTATTCATTTGGCTTTGATTTTTTTGTCTTTTCTTTTTAATTTGTTTCCAAACTACATATTTCAACATGCTTTATGTTCTAACATCAGCACTGTTGGACCTTGTCTTTGTTTTTGTCCTCAAACCATCACGCTCCATGACTACCCATCTGGCAAAAGCTAGCTCAGTTATACATCCCTCATTCAAGCCAATCTGACTGAAAGATGGTGTGTCTGAATTCCTCTGCTCCAGATAACACTGGGCTGTATCTCTACACTGAGACAGTAGATTTCTTTATGTAGTGCCCGGACAAAAATTCAGTTCCAAGCAAGCACGTTAACACCGCATGCCTTAGCTTGGTTTCTCCAGCCCCCTTTGATCTTATCTTTGCTATGCAACACAGCAAGTTACTAAGAAATCACATGTTATCACAATTTTACTTTACTTCACAGACAATTCATTCACATGATAAAAGGAATAGTAGAGAGAAGGCAAGACAAGTCATCAACTTCTAAAAAAATCTGGTGCCTATTAGCTTTTGAATCCATATGGTGAAATTTTTCTTTAAACTATTTGAATTTAGAAATTTGGCTTCTCACCTTCAAAAGTCACACCCACTGTGCACCACCTTTTCAGTGTCTGAGTCAGTGTGCTTGTGTGCACGCACAATAGAAGATATTACATATTCATTTCAGAGACATTTGTCTGCTCTACACAAATTGCTCTAATCAATATTCAGTATCTGCAATAGAAAAATATCCACGCCAAACTAGATTGCCCTAGATTTACCCAAAATGAGACAGTGACAAGTAGAATTACTGTTATGTAAATAAGCAGACTCATTTCAAATGCTTAAAAGGGAGAGGGGGTGGAGGGGAGTACTTTGACCATTCATTACAGAAAAAAATGGACCAGCGTGCATTTGCTAGCAGCTTTCAATTGGAAAGCAGAAATATTTCATGTAGTACACCATGACAAATTTGCAACTGAGATTCTAATGACTTCAGAGCGTAGTAGCAACTCTGAACTCCAGTCTCTTTACTGTGTTTGAGGCAGCCTTATCTTCTTGTTCTTTTTATTAAAGACTACAAATTTGCAACTGAGATTCTAATGACTTCAGAGCGTAGTAGCAACTCTGAACTCCAGTCTCTTTACTGTGTTTGAGGCAGCCTTATCTTCTTGTTCTTTTTATTAAAGACTAATACTGACTCAAGACCAGTTTGTGACAATGTGCAAAATTAAGTTTCTGGAATAAAAGAATGAACTTAAACAAATAAAAAAAAATTACCAAACAGAAAAAAAATTGATTAGATCACTGCAACATAGGAAGTTACACTTTCAGAAAATGGCTTTACCTTCTTAATATCCGCAGATCTCAGCCCTTCCTGCAGAGGATGTACTAAAGGCAAAACAGTAGCTGCACTGACACGCTGAAAATGGGAATCGGAGACTTGTTCAAGACGTGGTCGCTTAGATTCCAGTGAATCATGATCTGTCTGAGATGGACCTGGATGAAATTGCTGTTCATATCCAGTTCTCCTCTCCTGGGGCCTAGCACACAGAAGAGACAAATTATTAAAATACACATTTTCCATACAAGAAAACTATTTGGTGTTCCTCAACCCTTTTCAAATATACAGGAGATGCAATTTAGTGAAGCTGCTTCTAAACAGTAAGGCAGACAAATGCTTGCAAGTATGATCGTCAAAAACACTAGTTAAAATCCATTGAAAAAGTTAACTTGAATCTTAAAAGACACTGTTTAAATGCATGCCTGTCAGTACAAAACTTTAAAGAAACTTAACATTGATACAATCATATTTTTCAAATCAAAAGCTCTGATTCAAATTATAAGCAAAAGAAATCCAGGAGATAAATATAGTACTATATTCCACTGAACACAGATGGCCACAACAGCTCCATTATTTTATTTTTGCAGTCAAATAATTTTCAAATATACACAGAATGCTTCAAATGAGCCATGAGTCTATTTGGAATTTGATCTCTACTAAAATGCTACTATATGACAGAAACAGTCATTGATTCAACCCATGAGTCATTCAAAAATTCCTCCTTCTCAGAAAAATGCAAAAGAAGAGTATCACTGGCTTCTTTACAGTGCAATGCACAGGATGTCCATAAAGAACCCCATATGCTTCAACATCTTCCTATGAAGTGCCACTGAAGAGATGACAGTAGTTTCCTGTATTTTGTCAGAACTACTGAATAAGTTTTTACAAATTTACAATGCAGGGAGAGGGGGAATTTTCTTCTGCTATAAACTGAATTTTTGAGATCTCTAAAAGCTACTCTGACTCTGAGCACTAAAACAGAGCCTTACTGTCATTTTGGTGACACAAGATGAAGGCAATATGCAAGCCCCAGATTTCACTATCATCAAGTTATTTCTGGGAATATTCTAATGAGATTTTAAGGTAGACCAGTATTTACATAACATTCATCACTGGTATTTGTTCAGAACCAGATACCTCAGTTATTGCCAAAACAAACTGCTAGGAGTAATCCAGCATATAAAGTTGCTCTGAGCAGATACACTTACTAAGAGTCCAAGAAGAAAAAAAGTAAGCAATAACACTTACTTACAATTGTACATCAGCATACTAATGTGCTAAAGAATTGAGGATCATAAATCATAGAGTAATCTCACCCCTAAACCAAAACATGTTCTTGCTAATTTACTACAATCCAGTTAATCTTACTCTGGTCTGTAGTGGGATTTTATTTTGTAAATTTGGTTTTCAAAGTACATCCAACATTCTTCAGGTATACAGTCAAATGAATGCTTAAGACGGTCTGAAAACTATTAACCTTACAGTAACATCAATGTGCATTTGAACATTCATCAGTATCCACCATGATGTGACATATTTCACTGAGAAGTAAGAGATCACCAACCTGGAACTAAATTACAACATATAATTGAGTGTCATTTTAGACTCTACTCGTCCTCAGTTAACCTACTGGACCCCAGATCAGTGGCATCTATTTACACAGAGACAGCAATGGGACATGAGACGGACAAAAGGGTATTTAGCACAAAGAATATGAAGCTGTCAAGTGTCTTGCCAAAAGTAACATACACTTTCATTTAGTCCTCTGAGCCTAGAAGTGCATTTTGTGCCACATTTCAGTGTTTTACAATTCTTACAAGTCAAATACCCAATTAGTTCTGTTGCTTCTTACTTGCCCAGCCACACAGAGACCATCTGTTGAATAAGCAAACCTAATCTAGGAAACATGACAGGTAATATTCACACTGTAACAATTCTTGCACTTGTTGCTTCTTCTCAGCAACATTAAATTATCCAAGGTAACAAACTTTACACACTTCTAGCCTAAACAGCATTAAAAAATTTGCAGCATGCACTTGGGATTCTCAGAAGTTTCCTGACGGCGTTGTTAGGAGAGGATTGGGAAAAGCAAAGCAGACTGTCACTTCCTGCCTGTGAAATAAATATATTAGTGAAGCCAAAGGGACTAAGGAATTACACAACAGCTACAACCCTCAAATGCAGGAGGCTGACATTGTTACGACAATGGAGCAGCGACTAATAAAGTCAAGTACTTAGGTAAATAACTAAGTCAAAACCCTTTCTATTCAGGAGTTAATAAGTTTACAGAAAACACAGACTCATGGAAGATTTCTGTTCACATACTTCAAACCCAGCATCCTCACCTGTCCGAGCCTGGGTGAAATTCAGAAAGCAGGGAAGGCCTGCGCCGGAGCTGCTGCTGCTGCTGCTGCTGTAAGAGCTGGGTTGCCTGACTGACTTCCAGGTGAGACGAGCGGTAATCGGGAACTGCGAATTCCTAAACGAAACACAGGAACAAGGGTGCACAAGACAGGATCAACAGCCTTTGGTGTCATGGGATGATAATTTCCAAAGTTATTAAATACAGACCAAGACCCGATCATCACAACGTCATTCCAGTTCAAAACCATTAAATTTGTAAACAGTGGCTCTAAGTTTTAAATTAAGTTTAAAGAGACTAAACACTTATACTAAGAATTCCACCTAGCTTACTAACAACTTCCAACAAAACACAAATGAGTTCGCAGCAGAAGAGTATCCTGGAAAAAGATAATCCTTTAAAATCAGTTTTGCACATCCAACTACAAAGGGGTAAACTGAGAGTGTATTTCAGCAACCCCAAGGCAATCCCTTCTGTTATCACCTCACCGTTTTCATATCAGACACTATTAATTTGGACTAAGAGTCAGACAAGATGCATCTTCTGAATAATTTATAATTAAGTGAGGTACAAGAAAATTTATTTGTATTTATGGGTCCTTGACCACTTGCATGCAGCCGGCGTTAAGCGAAGAGCAGCTCTACAAGACACGCAATAGGTCATTACCCGTAAGATTTAGTTTTTACAAATTATCGAAAAATAAATACGGAGCAAGCCAAAAAGCTCCAATTCTTGAATTTCCTTTTGCAAACATGTAAGTAGAACAAAACATCTAAAGTATCTGTAGCAGCAGGAGAATTTCATTAAAACAAGGGAAACCTGAGCTGTTCTAAAGCCACCAGCTCGTCCTCCACGGCCGACTGTGACACAGAGAGCACAGGGTGGCAGAATAAATGCTTGGCAGAAACACCCAAGCAGGAGACTTTTAGAAATCCATTCCCCTAATTCTGTCTCGCAGGACACAGCTGGAAGCACTTTTTTTCAGAAAAAAATTCAGAGTATAACACAAGTTTTAACATTTCAGATTCACATTCTCCACCTCACACACAGATTTTGTCAAGAATTACATTTAGCTTATAGAGAATCTAGCCCAATATGCCTTACACAGAAGGAGGAAAGATGACTATGGGTACATTTCTTACGCTCCTGGGCATAAGAGGAGGTTAATTCCCCATAAAAATTTAATACCCACAAATGCCCCAAGAGCTCAGTCTCTCAATGGATTTGTTACACCCAGAGCACTGCATTCGTATTAACTGAAGACAGATAATTGTGTATTCTTTGAAAATTGTTGCTATCAATGCATACAAACTCAGACACACCTAGTCGGCCAAATTTAGTATGACAAGTAAACATCAGTAAATTAAAGCAAAGCTACAACAAAAGTTTAATAACACAATCCCTAGTGAATTTATTCAAACTACGAGAAACTGATGATAAAACCAGAAATTTTATATTAATTCCCAATGACAAAGACATATTATAAAACTCTTTTTTTTTGTCCAAAAAAAGTAAAAAAAGCATATACATATATAATCTTGAAGAAGCAAAATGCAGTGATTTCAAGAAAAAAAAAAAAAAAAGAAAGAAAAAAAGGAGGGCAAAACAAACCAAATCACCCCACCCTACAACTATTTACCTAAGCAACACTGGCAGCAGTTCTGCCTCAGGAGGCAAAACACTTCCTTTGCCACTTTGAGCATTTCTAGATATTTGATGTTTCAACGTTAAAAAAAGCAAAGGAAGCAAGAATCAAAAAGATTCAACCCACTGAGGAGACAAGATTCTCAATGAACAGCCTTTAAGAGAAAATAATTTCTCAATAAGTGTTTTGCCAGTTTGAGTAGATTTACAAATGTTAAATAATGGGAAATACTGACAAGTTGTAGGGTTTTATTTAGGATACCTTCACAGTTTTATAGAGTATTTTTTAATACTAGTCTACATAAAAAGAAAGAAGGGAGAAAAAAGGGGGGAAGAAGGGGGGAAAAAAATCCAAACCAACAAAAAACCCACACAGGCAAAAACTTTAAAATGCCAAAACTGCAGTCAATGGTTGCCAAGGATTTTAATAATTTCAGCTACAGCATTGCAGGAAGGCATAATTCAACAGGTAATTATATCCTTTCAAGTTAATACTTCAGAGTATGAACTTGAAATAAGTTAAACCAAGGAACAGTGCATGGCTACAGACTATACTTCCCAGAAGTTACACCGCAGTCAGACCCTCATTCAAAGACACAACATACTTGAATAAGTATAAAGCAAGAGCCAAACTACAAAGGCACAAACACTGTTAGACAGATTTCCCCAGTCAGTTTTAACTGGGCATATTCATCTGCGGCTCTACTGGTTTCAAATATGAACAACTTCTATTACGTTGGTTAAAAACAAATAATTCCATTTGGTACAGCAAATAACCAAACTATGTTCTTGCTAAATTTGTAACCCTGCTGCCTCCTTACCTGCTGGTGCCGGGTGCTGGGGAAGGTGTACTGGACAGAGTGGGTAGGATAACGACTCTGTTCTGTGCTGAATGCTCCTTGGTTAGGAGGGTAGCCTGAACTTGACATTATCAGAGAAGAAGTCTTCACAAAGCTGTGAGATCAAGACCAGCAAGCAATCATGTTTCTAGGAAACCGCCTAAAGGAAAAAAGATCACTGATAATCACTGAAGTACCAGATGTACTCACAATACATTACAGCCATAGTCACCTAAGCAAAACAACCATTACCAGTAAAAGCTTTTTCCTGATGTATTTATTTAATAGGTTACTCTAGTCTGAAACATGTTAACGGGTCTTAAATGGGCTCAAAATGAGACATGTCAGCATTGTCTACACAAAGATTTGAGGATTATATTTTCAGAATACATCATTTTACCGGTTACCAGTTGAATTAGGAGGATTTTAAAATAAAAGTAGGTCACTTTAAATAGATGCTAAAGAGATTATCATAGTCTGTAGATGGACTCTTTATTTACAGTAAATGTCTTTAGCACAACGTGAAGTTCACTTTCATTTCTTCCACAGAGTTTTTGGATTCTGTGAACTGTTTCTTACTTTCAGATTCAAACAGTCTTAGGGCTGCTTTCCTCAATGCCACCTACAGTTCACTAAACCACCATGTATTAGTCAAGCCCTAAAACATGACTACCATTTAATAGCAGGTTGACAAGGTAGTTAGTAAAAAAGGCAGTCACCAAAAAAACCCACCAAAAACTATTTCACTATTTCAGTTGACAGCATAGTTTGCCTCATAGGGGATGCCAGAAACTGAGTGTACTATGAAGCCTTAAAACAATCCCATTTGGTTGACATTTAACAACTACTTTGCCTCTATTGTATTCTCCAGCTACAGATTTACAGTGAGCAGTGAAATGCATACTGATCTGGGGAAGATTTTAAATACTGAAAAAATCCAGCCAAGTTCACTAACAAAGTCCAAGCATCTATGAGGCTGTGTAAGTTTCAGCTGTTGAAGATCAGAAACTGACTAAACACTGCACCCATCAGTGCTTTGAGCAGGTAAATTATGGCTCTAACCAAAAGAGCAGAAGATATATTTTTTAAACACAAGATATTTCTCTCTGATAGCTCAAAAGATGAATCCCTTGGAGCCTATGTATTAAATATAGAATTCTATCAGACCTGTAGCAAATTCTCAGCCTCTGGTCCAGAGCCTAGCAGACATATCAGACCTTCAAATAAAGTAACTGTTGATCCCCGCCTGGATGGCTTCATTTCCAAGCACATTAATTTGCAGCCTTTCACAAACATCACATGTAAAGTTATACTTCTGAACCGCATTTTCCATTAACAGTCAATAGACAAAATCAGCTCGGGAAAGGATCAGGCACAGCAAGCTATACAAATAGATCTTAAAGTTTATCTGACATATTTTATCATTCCTGTTCTGACTGGGTTCCCCCCCAATCAAACAAAGAAAGTTCTACATGTTGGACTATCAGAATGATGAGTCAAATTTAGATTTACCTCTTAAACCCGACTTTCAGATATGAAAAATTAAAGAAAACTACAGTTTCTCTTTCAAAGCAATACTACGGAGTTATGTGCTTCATAGTACCTATATATCTATTATAACACCATAATTCATATCCAAGTGACAAGTTCTAACAAAGAATTCTTCACCATTAACATTTATTATACTTCATTCATACTGCACTCATTAGAGTTCATCTCTACCAGCTATGCCATGGTCTAATAGGTATGAGTCACATCCTTTCCATTTCATGAAGAAACAGTGTCAGAAAGCAAGCTGGTTTAGGTAACATACACTGTACTGCTTAGTTACAAGGTATAGTATCTGAACACTCAAATGTATTCCTAAATGCAAAGTACAGCAAAAACCACTTTTTCTCTCTCAAATTCCATGCAAGTCCATGTAAAACGATGGCATACAGCTAATTGCCAGCTCAATCAAATCTTCACTAATGTGATAACCACTCCCATCACAGGCTGGTGAAAATTTGTTATCAAACAAACAACTGGTTCCATGGTGTAAGGATGCTCAAACAGTTTAAGGGTAAAAAATAGAAATGCTTGATGTTTCGTTGATGCACTAACTTTAGCTCCCTCACCAGCTTTGTATCTTCACATACAGTCTTCATAAATATGTGGAAAATAATTGTGGATTTTTTATATATATGTATGTCTGCTACACCTTAAAAACTCTGGTGAGGAATAAAGACAGTAATATTGGATCTGACCAGCCAAAGTGTGCTGTGGCTGAGGATGGCCAGCAGCAGGAATTTCGGGAGCACATACCAGTACTTTCCCAACAAACTCTCCAGCCTTAGTGGTTCCCTGAGGCTCAGGGATTCCTTGAGTCGGAGCCTTTCTCTTTAAGATTTCTTAATGCCTTTCTCTTCCATCTGTTTGTCCAGTTTTTTTCTGAACTAATATAAACTCCCACCATTCACAACTGCTTGTTGCAAGAACTTCTACGGTTTAGCGGCATTTCGCATGAGAAACCACCAGATTTTGTTCACTCCAGACCTGCTACCTTTCTTTATTATCTCTAGTGTTGGCATCGGAACAGACCAAACATCTACTCTTTTTTTCGCCATTGCACACGTGATTCTGTAGACTCCTATCACATCCCTTCAGCCATACCTTTTCCATACCAAAGAGTCCTAGTCTACTTGGCTGTTTCTTGTCAACCACTTCCAGGCCACCTCTAGCTCTGTGATGCCCATTTTGAGGCACAGGGAGCCAGAATTCACACCAGATTCTGGGAAAGTATCAATAGTCATCCTGTTCTTATTCTCTTCCCTGACATGCTGAACACAGTCTGGCAAATCTGAAGAACCTGGGCATGCAGAGGAGATCAGGGGAGCAACCACTTGAAAATCACATCTGAATACAGGGCAAATACTGCACGATTCAAGGTCCTTTCTAGTTCCTCTCTGTCAAGTTACATCTTTTCCTCATTTTCTCAATATTCAGTCAAACCCACAAGTTGATCATTAACTCAGGTGCTGAAAGTTCAACCCACGGTCACTTTGTATGATGCTATAAAGGCTATTTCCCCATTCACAAGAACTTTAGTGTACAGATTGTTAGATTTGTGATAGGACTGTTAGTCTTGAAATCTTCACTGAACCTTTCACAACCAACAGCAATGAGAGGTCCTGACCGTCTCTCCAGATTCTGTGCTAGACATGGAAAGATGAGGGGGAGGAAGGGGCCACAGCGCAACAAGCATGAACATCCTTCACCCATCCAACAATGTTAACTCAAACCCCTTATCTCATAATCTATGTTTCACATAATACATATGAAAATATTCATCCTAATGGCCTTCCTACTGAGAACTGCAAGTATGATCATGTTTGTAGCACCATAATTAAAAAAGAAAAAAAAAAAAAAGATGAAACAATGAAGAGCTGCCAACAGAGGAAAGGACAGAAACAGCATTAGAGGCCATAACTGATAAAAAAACTGATAAAAAAAACCTGATAACTGGCCATAACCAATAAAAGAGGTGGGAAGCAAAAAGAGGGGGGAAAAAAAACAAAAAATGAAGTTATCAATGGTGGAGGTGCATTCTTCTTCTCCCTGGGGGAACCAACAGAACAGCAGGAGGAGATAAGGGCAGTAAGAGTAGAGGAAAATACATGGTTACATATTGACAATTACAAGGGAGGGAGGGAACTAAAGGATGGAGATTCTGCACAGGATCTCACTTCTTTCAATACAAAACCAACACCGTAGTACAACAACACGGAAAATGACACTGAAGTACATTTCCTTCCTCTCTCAAGCCTCCTTTTCTTGTTACTGACATTTATATGTGCCTGCACACCCTTCTAATTTGACCTCTCCATAAGCCCTACAGACCCCACGTTATCTCCCAGTCTCCTGGAGTACAAGCTTGTTTACACTGCCATATTATGGGGGGGGTGAAGGAGGGAAGAAGTTTTTCCCAATATTTGCCTACAGAACTACCACGAATATTCTGCTCATCTCTCCCTGTCTTACTACCTTAATCCTGCAATTGTGGAAATAAGTACTTCAACTCTTATTTCTCTGCAGGCAGCCTTATGACCATTCCTCTAAAAGCATCTGCCTCTCTCTTCAGCATCTGCTCGCGTGTATCCAGCAAACACAAATTATTTTTCATTAATCTATTTCTTGGTCAGCGAGGGCAACGACAGCTTCCTGCTGTAACCTCTCCAAGTTCCATACGTTCAGATTATGTTTAAATACAGCAGTCTTTTTGCATAAAATTGTTAACTGTGTGCGTAGACTGTAAACAATCTCATCCGGGCTTTCCTCGCTGCTGTATCCTTCCATTAGTCATGACAAACTTCGTCTTGCTTCAGTTAAATCCAATCAGAATCCTCCTGTAAAGCTCCTCGCTATTAACTCTCTCTGCCTCCCCGATTCTTCCACTGGTTCCCTCTTCTCTGCCAGAACAGAGGCTGCTCATCTTCATTTTCAACACCCTTGACAAATCACAATACAAGAAATCAGCTTCCAACTCTGCACGGTCAACGACAACAAGATTCTATTTTTCAGGCAAGTATTTTCATACCTTCTCACATTATTCTGAAGATTTCAGAGGTTTCTCATACAAACATTTACAAGAACTGTTACAGACTTTGGAATTGTGCCTTAAATCTATCACAAAAATAAGTTAGGTCGTGAATACCTTCATACAGCTGCCAACCAGGCTGGCAAATTGTCTGTCTCACTGAATACTGAAAATTAGATGGGGCAGAATGAATTTTTCTTGTTCTGTACTTCAGAACCCAGTCCCTTCTGCTGTACTGTCCCACTTCACTGACATTCCCACATGCTACAGTAAAACATACAAGGGATGGGGAAATCCAGCAGCGTCAAATACATAATATTAGGAAAAAAAAAGAAAAACCCCTCAACTGTTAAGTCTGCAGATACCCAGCTGAGAAAAAGCAGTGACAAGAATAACAGTTTCAGGAACCACGAAGAGATACTCAGCCCTGTGTTAATCTAAGCTTCTCGGGTGAGGAAATGATTTAACAATGTTTATTTCTAAAGGTATGACAATATTTTTCTCTTTGGCCAGCTCAAACTACTGAACAGACCTGATTCAGACTTCCCCTTAAAAGCTGCTGTTTGCACTTACATTTGTAATACGTGGAGAATTCTGACAAAGTTACAAATAATTTAGAACTGGATATTACAATGGCAACAGTCATAGCACAATTTCAGATTTTGTTTCTATGAGAGAATAAGTAATTAGAACAGTACCTCTTGATCTCCAGATCTCAAAATGCTTCAGAAAAAAGCAGAAGTATGTACCATCTTCAGTAGACACATGGGAAAATGAGTAACAGAAAGGTTAAGAAATCTATCAAAGACTACTCAGGAAATAGCCAGTGACTGAGTCGGAAATAAGACCCAAGTCTTGCAGCACTTTAAGCTGGCAAAAGCCAGCCCTGCCCAAGTAAAGCACTTCTTCATTTGGGAAAATACTGCAGGTTAAAAACTGTGACTATTTTTAGCAGGCCAGTTCCCCAAAACCGCTCAACGCGTGGTCACACAAATGTTTACGCCAGCAGAAGGGAAGGGGTCAAGGTCAAGAGGCCAGAGGGACGTTGGAGTCACCTTCTCCCTGTCCGTGGGACCACGGCCCCGCGTGTGGCAGCAGCCTGTCCCCTACTCTTCCCTTCACCTTCCTGGATAAAGGACCAGTCTCATGGGGGAGACTCAATTTTTCTTCGCATATACGGAACAAGCGAACACTTTTGCATTTAGAGTAATTTTCATGCCATCTTGAAGTACTTAACCAACGTTTGCTAATTAAATTTCACATCCTTTTGGGATTTTTCCTCATCTTGTTTTTGAGCAAACTAAGTGTGATATGAAGAGTGCAAAGAATTAGATTACAGTCACATAAGGCTTAAACCGAGTTGGGGGATTTTGTTTTTAAATCAGCAGCCTCAGTAAATTGAGCTGTGATGTAACTAACCTATGGCTGAATAAGGAAGGCTCTGCCTTATGCAGGGGATCTACAATGAATCACAAAATTAATTCAGGGATATTTATTCAAAGTTTACTCTGGCGAGAAACGGAAGAGCGAAGGGACTGTATGAGCAGTGGTTAGAAAGGCTTTATCCACAGCGTGATAACAACACTGGTGAATAATTCTTTCTGTGATTTCACTTTGTAAAAACGTAATGAAACAATCTTGTGGAAAAAACCAAACCCAAACAGGGCATATTTAAGGACCAATCTATTAAACTGCAATAACTAGATTCCATGAATTACAGACCTGTTTCTGTACCTTCAAGACACAACCCTCCAACTCACATACAATAACCCAAAATTACAAGTTGAGTCTCACATAAGTAAAACTCTTCAAGTATATTACTAGATTTGCAAAACAAGCCTTCCTAGTGGCATTTTTATTTTGTCAGATAATCATAACTGTGTTCAAACGCTCAAGCGAAAACATCAAATTTGCATCTGGGGGACATGCCACACACAAGAAAATACTAACATGTACATTTCTGACAGTTGCTAAAAATAGGTTAATGGGTCCAACCTCCATGTAAAAAGTTATTCATTCAAACTATCAAGCACAGTAAAAGGCCAAGCATTAATTACCATCTAAAACTCCAATGCTCAGAAGGTTAACGGTACCATTACAAGTTAGCACTGACTTAGCAATCTAAAAGTCTTAACTAAAAAAGCACTAGACACTTCAAGGGCAGTAATTAGTCCCTCAGTCACTGCCTTAATGTCCAATTAACAGCATAGTCTTATGACAGTTACTTAGAAAGGCAACAATGAAAAAAAATTAGTGACAAAGAAAAGAAGTTTGGGTTCAAACTGATCTATCTTAACTGTTCAAGTCTGATTACACAAAGTTCTGCAAAGTATTGCAGAATGGGATGGGAAGCAAGAAAATTCGCTACAGGATCATTAGATAGGACAATGCTAAAAGACACAGGGTTTTCACTCAAGAACCTACCAGGAGGTTGATGCCTGAGGAGATCTGAGATAATTTTGTGCTTTTAAACAAGAATTGAAGGAAGTGTTTTCCAGCTACAATATACAAGCTCACCGGTGTGCTTGTAAGTATGAAACTCTGTTAGACATACCCTCCAAAAGGTGAAAGATTGCTTGCATGCTACAAGCAAAAAATGTTAATAGATCAACGCTGAAATTAAAGACAATTAAAGTAGCAGTTAGTTAAATGCGTTCCAGAGTAGCCTGCTTCCCAGTTTTCAGAACAGACATCACCCTCAAAGCCCAGGACCTCTTCCACAACTTCTTCAATCTTTTTCTACTCAGTTTTATGTTGCAGAATACTCTGAAGCTCATAGTGAAAGCATATGGGCATATGCTATTAGAATGAATAGAAACAATGCACATATTTTCTCCAAGTTGAGAACAAGTAACTGCTGAATTTTCCATGACAATTCCACATGTGCAGATGCCTTTTCTTCTTGTCAGAGACATTTAAAATATACCATGAATTCCTGAGAACTTTATCTCATTTAGTTGCACTCACTCTACTCGTGAGGTTATTGATGCAAAACCTGCTATTTCTATCCCTACTAGAAATACAGTAAAAAAATTAACATCTATAAGGTTGTGTTTTACTAGCAACACTAAATAACAATATGTCCATTAATTATTCATATGAAACAAGCCATAAATACAGCAAGGGGGGTATTTGAAAAAAGATGCTAAGAAAAGCCCACACATCTGAATATGACCCTTCTCACAGCCTGAGATTTCCACTAACGTACAACATTGTCTTATTTCTGAATGTCCAAAGCATTAACTCACAATTATGTTATACAGTGTCTGACTCATATTCTAGATGACAAGGAAGCATGGTATAGTTTAATTTAGCCAATTACAGAAGTGACAGAAGTCAAGGAACATTACAGCAGTCCATTCAAGATGTCACATTTATTCTATACTAGCATGACTTTTCCATCTGCATCAAGATAGCTAAAAAATTATAATAGGATTTTATACTTCAAATTTTAATAGAAAAAGATTTTCCTTTAGGAGACTACCAACTCTGTAAAGTGCTTAAGTAATAGCTTTCGGAACATTAAATATTAATTAAGTATTAAAAGAGTACTTAAAATGATTTTTGTTGCCGTTCCAAAAGGTGAACATTGGTTGAATACTTGAATATGTAATTTACAACCAAACTGTTGCCAAATCGCAGGATCACATTGTTATACTTCATCTTTAAATAACAGATTCTCTCTCTCCTGCTAGGTAACTACAAATACAAATAGAATTTGTGCTCTACCAAAATGAGGTCGATCAAATTCAGCTGACAAGATACTCTTCTCCAGGAAATTCTATTTTAATCTCTCCTGTAATTTATGATCTTAAAGAAAAGTCGCTCATACATGATATCAAGACCCAGGCTATACACAACTTCGACATATTACATGGGGGATCATAACAGGAAAAACTATGACTACATTAACACCTTAGGAAGTTCTTGTCTCACAAAAAGAAAGGAAAAAAACAAACAAACAAACAGAGGGGTGCTGAGCGCATACACTTCAAATAAGAGCACGTATTTTCAGCACCCACTTACCAGCTAACACGCTAACATACTGGGGTACAGAGAATCCCTGAAGGAGGAAACCTCCTCTTTGAGTTTTATCAGGGAATAGCACTTACTGACTCTGAAGGAACCTACCCAGTGTTCTTCTGCCAAGGAGGGTGATGACAACACCAAAACTATCTGGAAGAGGTAGGTGGAAGTCCTCCACTCAAAAATGGAAATGAAGGATGCAGATATTTCCTTGACTAGAAGTACTCCTAGCAATGATTTAAACCAAAGGGTACGAACCTTAAAAGTTCTTTTGGTTTTACAAGTATATCATAGAACAGTAGACAGTCTGTATTCCAAAGACATTTAAAACATATTTTGGGTTTCCTAGCAGCAGCAGATTCTCATTCCTGGCTGTCCCTAGATAACAAATAGCACGCAGTTCATGTACACCACAGATAACTTCCATGAGCCAAAGACCAGAACCAAACCTACAGAATTGAACGTCCAAAGCAAACCCTACAAAGTCCAAACACTGCACCGATAAGGTCTCTCATTCACAAAGGGAGACAGCTTTTTTCTGAGATAACTGCAGCAGTTCCCAGCCCCAGTCATGTGCCTTATTCCTTTTGAAAGACCCCATCCCTGCCACAACGATCATTCAACTGGTTATGAAACTTCAACAGAAGCATTCAAACTTCATCCACAAAACTATAAGGTGAAATAAAAACCAACCCAAGCATCCTCCAAGGTACCGGTATGCAGCGTGCAATAGGTTTAAGATATGCTATACAAACAGTGGTGATAAGAACTACAACAGCCTTCCTCAGCAAGTCATCCTCACTCACGAATCAGTGCCCAACAACTCACTGAGTTTACTCAAATTCACCTATTTCTTCCCATACTTCATATATATCATACATCATGCATAAAACATTATTTCAAAACAACATTTTTTTTTATCTCCATCCAGCACACTCCACTGTTAATCCATCTGTAGGTAAAACTGCTTTTGACATCATCTAACATGCAAGAAATTACAGTTTAAAGTTTCCAGCTTCTTGTAGTTCATTCATTATCAAAACTGTATTGGTAGTGGCAGCTTTTTTAAGCAACTATGGTTTGGAAGAGGAAATATAACTTGACTAATGCATACTGACTAACCCCATTGCTCCACAAACTATGAGGTATTATAAGAAAAACCACATACTATAAAAAGGGGTTCAGGACAACCTAAGTATCAGCCTCATCAACATCGTCAGTTGACTGGGTTCAGATATAATCAAGTCTAAATTTTAGCTAAATATATAATAAAGTTAAAATAAGAATTTTTTTTACTGTACATAAGAGCAATGCCTAGGTCTATTCAGATACTCCACAGGAAATGCACCAGGGCCTTCTGGAAACAAAGTTTATCGTTACTACATTTATGAGTAAGTTTGAGACCTTCTGCTGCACAGGGAATGCAGCAATATATAAAAATGTAACTCCAACTGAGACTGACACAAAAGCCTCTAGGTCATAGAAAAAGACAAAGAATGAAAGATAGCTTAAACTACGAAAGGTGTAAGTAAACCTTTATATCTGTGGGGGGAAAAAAAAAAGCAACAGAACTTCAAGTTTCTAGATATACTAAGTCTGATCTTTGAAAGCACAGTGAAACATCAGCAGCTATAGAAATAATGGCTATAATGGAACAGGTAAGTGATCACATTTATTAAGAAAAGTTTTGGGAATAAAATTCCATAAAAGGTAAAGCATATGAAATTACACTGATTATATGGGAGAATTCCCACCTTTCAGACACCTCTTCTCTGTCAATACAGCATTTCAGACAGCATAAGAACAGAAACAAGATGAAGAATACGAACCTAAGACAAAACTCTAGAGTGAATAACCAAGAACATAGAATTTTTTTTATTTAAACTAATTCCTCTCCCTGCTCCTCCCCTTCTCCCCCCCCCCC
>NW_015090977.1:1406904-1410493 GCF_001431845.1 Calidris pugnax | reverse complement strand
CCCCCCCCCTTCCCCCCCCCCCCCCTCCCCGGACTATTAATGAGGTGAAGAATACAGCTGAGCTGTAATAATACACCTATCTATTTGCTGAACACCACTTGAACTTGTAATGAACTTATATGGGCTTAACTTTCTAACATTGACAAACAGGACAGGAATCGGTAGGTTTCCTAGTTGATTTATATTCACATTTGTTAGACATCTTCCCTGAAATGTTAATGTATTTGGATCCATTTAGGAGAGCATCCACTTCTCAAAGCAGCCCCAGGTTCTGGCCAGGAACCCCCCCCAGCAATGGCCCAGTGGATGTTTCATGTGGGGTGCAGGGCCTGTGCCCCACAGCCGGGGAAGGCAACTGCGGCTCTTTTCAACTCTTGATGGGATTCTGACTCCACGGAGACTACAAAGAGAATTAACCAAATGCACTTTCCCCACAGCACAGCATGAGGCACAACTGAACGTTATGGCACGAGAGGAGGTATTGAAAGTGACATCATACTAGTTTAAAGTATTTTATACCTTCCTCCTTCCTTTTTCATTTATAGGTGTTCTTTCCCTCGCTATCTTTGCAAAGGTATTTTCATTTTCAATTTTACCCAAGGCTAATTGCTCAACACGCAGAGAACTTTTAAGTTCTGGTCAACGGTTTGTTCAGGTAATCTGTCTGCATAACAATCTCATTTCTGAATTTTTTACTGCCGAGCTTTATGAACAATAGGATTTTTCAGAGATGGCTGATGCATCTTTGTACCAATACAGTATCTTAATTTTGCAATAGCCTTTGTAATCGTAAGCAGGTGAAGTCACTGAATTCAAAACCACATAGACCAACATCCTCCTGAAGCATGAAGAAAAAAAAACCTGCATATCAAATCCGTCTGGGAGTGGCAACACCACACAAGTGGTTTAGATGAAGCTATTCAAGGACGTAGAAATCTCTCTTAGGATACCGGGAGGAAACATAGCTCCAAGGTAAGACTCAGCTTTCTGTACGCTCCCCAACTCACTGAACTTAAGCCCCAGTAGGCCCAGACTGTGGTAGTCATTTAACAGATGGTGGATAAACACTGAACTAGCACGGAAGAGGAAGGGAACATCACAAAACAT
The DNA here is from genome assembly GCF_001431845.1 of Calidris pugnax. Lineage (NCBI taxonomy): Eukaryota > Metazoa > Chordata > Aves > Charadriiformes > Scolopacidae > Calidris > Calidris pugnax. The sequence continues at coordinate 1,409,386 of NW_015090977.1, read as the reverse complement.
CATTACTGGATGGAGAATCATTGAAGGAAAGAGAAATTAAAATGGGAGATCTATTCAGCACATTCCTGGCTATTTGCATAATTTAGAAATAGCACAAAGCAAATATTTACAGACAGCAGTCCTGCATAGGTCAGAATTTTTATCTGGAACATTTACAGTAGGGAGACAAGGTAACACGTTCAGTGAATAGCCTGACATCCAAAACACCGACCCAGATTTGAGTAAAGAACACAAACGACTTTAAGAGTTCAAGACTGGCATCCAGGAAACCTTTGTTTGCATTATGAAACCACTGTCTGGTTATTAGTCTGTTCGTGAGATTGTACTGTGTTGCAGTGCACCTGCACAAGGCACAGATCCCTTCCAGCTTAAACAATTGTTAAAATCTTAAATTTAAGTAGCTGCGCACACTAGAACTCCAAATTGTCTTTTGAGCACGCAAGAGAACCTTCATTAAAACCATTTTCTAGGCAAGCATAAAAGAGGAGGAATAAAATACTTCACCAAAACTTTGGCCGAGAACTTTGAAAAAGTAAGTTAAATGGCAATATTAGGAACACAATACAGGAAAAAAAATAATAAAAATTTCTCTAGTACAGAAGACTCGTGCAGTCACTTTTATGCATTTAACCATAGTTGAAGCAGTCAGCTTCCCCTCCCTGTGAGCATCTCTCACTCACGCTGTAACTGAGAAATTAAACAACTCGGAAGATGCAGTTAGAGAATGACAAGAAATGTGAAGGGGAGGAAATTGACCAGAAGCTTTAGAGTCTGTCTTTACTTTTACCACAGTTTTTGAGAGAGTTTTCTAGATCCCTTTAGATCACAATGAAAAACACATATGCCCAGAAAGAGCAACTAAAATGAGTGGCTGTAGGAGATAAATTGTATTTAAAATAAATCATCAGCAGCACAATGTAGAAAAGTGAACGTACTCTGATTTTGTGCATGTAATTTCAATCTGTAATTGATTCATACAATAACTAACAAGCTAGAGATAAGTAACATTGCGGAAGCAACACTTGTCCTCTCTATACATTAAAAAAAACATGTTATAACTCTTACAAAGAATATTCAAAAATGCTGTTCTTTCCCATGCTGCAGTAACAAGTTTAAGTATTTTGGTGTCCAATATCAAACAGTATATTTCAAATAGGCAAATTCTACTGCACATAAAGCACAACAGCACTTTTTTTCCTTAGCAGCCTATACTGTATCACAAAGAAAAGCGATGTCAAGAAAAAATTAACCACGCTTTCGCAAAAAGGGTCAGTGTAGTTGGCTTGTTTCCTCTGAACTTTTGAATCCTTGGGATAAGCACGAAGGTCTCTCATCCCCCAACACAAGACACGAGATTTCAGCCAGCTAGAAATCCACTTCAAATTTTACATACTTCCTTTCCAAATGTCAAGGTTGTTTAGTTAATCAGGAATAACAACATTCTGCAGAATAAAACTCCAGTGCAAAATTGCAACAGATCTGTACGGTCCTTATGTGCAGTGACACAACGCTATGTGTCCACTTATTCAGGCACTTGAGCTGTGTCCATGGCCATCCTACTTGCCACAATAACAATGTTTTTTATAACAGCACCGATTTTTTTCCTCCTCAAATCATACAGCCTAGGATAAAAATCCCTACCTGAGCTCCAGCAGTTTATAATTACAGTACCATATCTAAAATTACTGCACAATACAACAAAGCTGCCACAATAGCAAGTATTCAGAACTAGACATCCCCTTCTAATTGTAGTAAGTTGTCCTTTTTTTTTTTTAATTCTTAGGTTACGCCATTATTTAGAGTCATGAAAAGTAAAACACTTGTTACGACCATATCTGTGAAACAAGAAGAAACAGGTTTGGGGCAATAATATATCGTTCAGGCTACCCACTTACTTACTTGATCCTGCCTAACACTAACAGTACACACACCCATCCAGAATCTTGTCTAACTGCAACCATCTCGATATCCTCAGTTTTTTTAAGTACTGAAAAATCAACACATACGAAGTTCTTTACCATCAAGTCAGCATAATTCTAGAAAAAAGCCACTTCCATTGTGCCCTCCAGCAGCCCCGAGACGAGAGAAGCTGGGGGTGTTTACAGGTCCTAAATGAATAATTCAGCATCAGCAACAACTCGCCACCACTGACAACCTCAACGTGGGGCTGGAGCAGGCGGCCACGATGCACCTCCAACACTCGAGTTCTGGAAGCAGAACATCTTCAGGCACCACCGCGTTCCTGGCCCGGCGTCCAAGTGACCGATTTTGAAGAATTACCCCCTTCTTTTTTATTTTTTTAATTTTTTTTTAACTTGCACTTCAACCTACAGGACAGGGATGAACGCCCAACACACTGATGCGCTGGGATTTCTCAAAAAAAACTTCCCCGCGGAGGGGGGACGACATCTCTCACTGAACCCCCCGCCCCACCGTCCCCTCCCGCAAACCAACAGCTTCAATGGAGCAAACCCCCACCCCC
>NW_015090977.1:1404807-1406859 GCF_001431845.1 Calidris pugnax | reverse complement strand
CCCCCCCCGGCCGCACCGCTCCCCCCGCGCCGCCCCGCCGGGCCCCCTGCCCTTACCGACGGCGCGGCGCTGGTGCGGCCCGGGCGGCAGGCTTCGGCGGGGCTGGGCGGTCGCGGCGTCTCACCTCAACCTCAGCGCCACCGCCACCGCCATCTTGCCTCCCCTCCCCCGGCTCGGTGGGCTCCGCCCCCTCTCGCCAGGTCCTGGCAGCTAGCGAACAAACGGCCGTGCGGCGGCTCGGTGGTTTCTACCGGCCGAGGCGGCTCGCTCTTTCCTCCCGCCATGCCGGTTACGGCGTTGCCCACGCAGCGCCAACCCGCGAGAAGCCGCGGGCGGACCCGGCGGTGAAAAGGCGGGCTGCTATGCTCCTTCCAGGACCCGGCCCGGGCCCACCCTTACCCAGCGCATGATCCTCCTTGAACATCCACTTCATGGCGCGGGCCGGCGGGGAGCGGAGCCAGCGGCGGGGGGGGCCGGGGGGGGGGGGCGGCCGCCATGAGGCGAACGCGGGGCGCGGCGGCGCTGAGGCGAGCGGGTCCTGTCACCGCCGGTCAGCGGCTCCTGAGGGGTTCTCCTGGTGATGCTACTGACTGGAGGGGGTGGGAGAAGCGCACCGCCTCGTTCTCCCTCACCGCAAATCGATATAAATTAATAATAACTGATAACGGGACGCGGGCGCCTCAGAGCGGGGAGGGGGGGGGGCGGGAAGCCGCCTCAGGCCCAGCCGGTCCCGGGCTGCGGCCCCTCAGGCCCCGCCAGGCCCCCGCGCTGTCCTGACATCGTGCCTCTAGCAAGGAACGGCTTCCGAAACGTGAGAGAGGTGTAAAATCTCAAATGGCTCCTTATCCCCCGCCCTCCATCAGTATGTAAATCATTCCCTGCTTTTTTTTTTTTTTTTTCAATAAGATATTTCGAATCTGCGTGGCGTTTTACCTGCAAATGTGTCATTCCGGGTGTGCTAAGATCACAAGTGGTTTACTATGTGAAGGGAAAAAAAAAGATACCATTAGACAAGATTAAATTACCTCATTGGTATTACAATTTCCATTAAATGTGAGAAGTCATATCCCGCATTTGCGGGATGTGTGTCCCCACAATTATTTATTCAGACTAATAAAGCAGGGGCTTACCCTGTGGCAAACAGGATTAACTTATAAACCACGGGTTGTACAAGAATGTCGCTGTTACAGTAGCTGAGTTCCGCTCTTAAGCGCTACCTCAAGGTGAGGGGACACCTCTCCAGGCTGAAGCATTTGCAGTTGCATCATCTCTGGCCGGTGACCACCTCTATTCACTTGGAAGTCCAAATAAAAAGCCTGTGAAGACAGGTTGGGCGCACATTTTGTGAGGTGTTAGCTGCTCTTCAGCTATTGAATTCCTCTGAATCGCTTTCCTTATTTTATTCTTTAAACCTACCTAGCTAACACGCTCTGCCATTGCTGACCCAATACTTGTCTTCCATATTGCCTGTTTGTCTCGAAAAGCCAAGTTTCCAAGCCATCGTGTATCCGATCGCCTTTTTCATGTTTATTTTACTACATCCTGTCTCCTTGTGCTCTGCAGCCCTCTCCAATGGTTGACTTCACTCCTAAGACGTACCCAAACGTGGTTTTTCCCTTGCAGCCACCCCCGGGACAGCCCGCAGGACGTGCGGCCGGCGCAATGCCTCTGAAGATAAGCTCCTCTTGCCCTGCTTTTGAGGTTTCCCTGAGCCAGCGTCTCTTCCACAGCAGCACAGCACGGGGATAAAAGGTACTACAGGCTGAAAACCTCAGCTTTTGTCACTATTGGTTATTATTTCTGAACGCAGAGGCAGGCTCAGCCGGTGCGCTGCAGGGCCCGGGCAATGCAGGCTTGTCCCCAGGGGAACGGCCCCCGTCTGCAACCCCAGCTGGGAGCCTGCCGGGGCAGCGCGGCGGGAGGCCTCCCCCCGGTGTGTCCCTCCTCCCGGGCAGCCCTGGGGAAGCGGAGCCGGGGCACGTTTCCGCGACAGCGGCGGAGCGGCCCCGCCCGGAGGCGGGGAAGAGACGGGAGGGATGAGAAGGAGGGGGG
>NW_015090977.1:1404531-1404797 GCF_001431845.1 Calidris pugnax | reverse complement strand
GCGCCGTTACGCGGCCGCGGGGGCTCGCGCCGCCCTGAGGGAGAGGGCGGGGGGGGCGGCGGGAGCGGGCGGCGTCCGCGCGCTGCTGGTGACGGCGCACCCTGATGACGAAGCGATGTTCTTCGCCCCCACGGTGTTGGGCCTGGGCAGGGATGGCGCCCGCCCCGCCGTGCTGTGCTGCTCCCCAGGTGAGGGGGGGACGCGCCGGGAACGGCGGGGGGGACCCGTCCCCCCCCACCAGCTGCCGCCGCCCCTCGCGGCCCGGC